>NC_071267.1:18316338-18556338 GCF_023375685.1 Ictalurus furcatus
GAGAAACAGCTCAATATCAGTAATTTCTGTGATGGTGAAACAGCTCCACCCAAGGTCAGCAGGTATGAAAGAGTGTGATATGCCCACCCACAGATAAGAAAAAAAATACATAAATCAAAGATTAGCCAAGCAGAACAATTCATAGCAGGACCCACTGACTGCCATTTAAAATGTGTAGAAAAAATCAGCTCCCTAATGGATTTTTCTGTAAGAAATAGAAAAAAAAGATGGAGAGTGAGAAACTGATCAGAAGAACCAGAAAACAGCACAAACTTACACTCAAAAGATGTATTCTCACAAATGCAATGTATTCATAGATCAATACTCACATACACTGACCTAAGCTCTCTCTGAATGTCATCTGTAATCACTATCCCGATAATTCCCCAGAGATATGAGGGAAGATAACACCAAGACACTGGACTGCAAAATCTATTCAGCGCTCAGAATGCGTGTGTGCTTGTTGATGTCAACTTAAGCTACAAGTGGAGTGAAAAAAAATACACAATAGCACCAAAGTGTACCTTTCTTTGATGCTGTGGTGGTACACCCTATTTTGTATCCTTAATATGTGTCTTTCACCTGTAAATGTACAGGCTATTTATAGGCCATGTCTTTCACTTGTAAATGTAGAGGCTATTTAAAATCACTTTACATTTATGTGTACCTTTAGAAAGGATTTAAAGAGTAAAGGTTTAAATATACACTACATATACCTTTTCAATTAAAATATACATACTAAAGGAATGAAGGTACCACCCCTGCAACAAGGAAAGGTACAGTTTAGTACCCTTGTAGGAAATGAACTGTTAATCCAAAAAGACAATAAAACTGCCAATTTGCATTTTGGAACTGAAGCACTGCAATGATAATAAGATAATAAGAGCATTTTAATCAACAAGAATGTGCTTCACCAGCTTGTGACTGATAATAAAAGTGATGGTAGATGTGCACAAACACCCACACACAGTTCTACCTAAGGTCTGCTCATTTGCATGTCCAGTTGTGATCTCCACCAGTGTTTTTTTCCCCTAAGACACACTGTAAGAAATATCTGTATATTAACAGTTGTATGATTGTATATTTTATCAGAATTTGTCCATAACACATGATTCACATGTGTTTTTCTGGTTATTTACATTTGTGAATTGCATTATGCAACCTTGAGCTCTGCTTTGATAACTTTTGGTGGCAACGCAAAATTTTATCCAACTGTTTCAGTGGTAAGTAATTTTATGGAAAATTTGACATTGCAGTTTAACAAAGTGACTGTTTAATTGCTATTATTAGTACTTTGAAATGACATATTGTCTGGGTTGGTTGTGTAAAATATGGTTATGAATTTTCGCTGGATATTTCTAACGTGTTCACAACGCAATTATCCTTAAGCAATTATCCTTAAATTATCCTTAACCAGCACTTGGTTTGGGAGATTTACGGATTTCTGATTTTTTTGATCACAAGTTTACAAGCTGAGCAGCTTTCTATGAGATAATTTTGTATAATTTTGTAATGTTACTTGGTTATGTTACTTGGGTGAGTATCTGTAAATTCATGCCACACACACACACACACACACACACACACACACACACACACACACACCCTCTCCACTGTGTGTGTGAAACTTTTTTTTATGAACCACCAAAAAGTTTGACCTTCAGCTCCACTTTGTGTGTAAAGGGTAATTATTCTATGGAAATTTCAAAGAAGTTACACTTTTCTTGGTGCTATATAAGTAGCTAAAGCTAACAGTTAAAGATTGTAACTGTTGTCTAGTTTGGTTGGTAAGATGGTGGTGTTAGCTAACGTGCTAATGGTGTCCATCAGTTGTGTCTTTTGAGGGGCTTAAATGGAGGCTCTTTTTAAATATAATTTTGGGCCATTTGTCGTTTGTGTTAGGGGTGGGTGATATACCTGTAGACACGATAAACTGGTAGAACCAGTATAACTTTTGGATTATTGTCCCTATTGCTGTTACACTCACATGATGTTGCAGTGCCATGTCTTAATGAAAGTTTAAACTTTCAAGAGATTTTAAACATTTCAAGCGCAAAAAGATGTGATAGAGAACACAACCAAGTAACTCAATTTGCTACTCACACGCTGTCTACAGATGGTTTTCTGTCCACAAACACCCAAAGTGCACATGCAGAAAGCCATCAATCACAGCCTTCTTTTTCTCTGTTTATTGCACTTAAACGATTACAGATTATAGAAATCTCTTTCTCTCTCTCCTTGCATCTCTGACACACAAAAAAACACAGTGTACTATTAGTATGTATTAGTAGTAACATTGTTCTTTGTTTTAGAGAGACTGAAGTAGCATCTGGTGGGTCCATGCACAATCCACACTCGTGCACTGCTAGTCAACAGGTTGTAAGTTTTCTCTTTTTCTCTCCCTGTTTATCTCTCTGTATCCCTGTCTCTCTCTGACCCCAGCTATCTCTCTCTCTCTGCCTCTCTAACTAGATCTCCCTCCTTGCATCTCTGATAAACAACCACATTTCAAGTGTATAATGTTAGTGTAACATTGTTCTTTGTTTTACTGCCATATAAGTATGGCGGCCGTAATCGGCTGTCATTACTGTTCTTTCACCTTGACTTTTAAAGTCTGCTCTGAGTGTCTCAGGATGATTTCTGAGCAGCTTATTTCGGTCTGTTGCCACGTCACCTGATAACTGAGAATGGTGTGGGATGTTGGAGGTGGTTACATGTGTTGGTGGTTAGAGAGTGTGTTTGGTTGTGCTGCTTGTATGCTATTTTCTAACGGCTGTTCTGGTTTTTGTCTTTTGCCTGGTTTTTGGACTTTGAGTTTGGTTGTCGCTGTATCTGTTATTGTGCATTCTCTTCAGTATTGTATATATGTTCACTTGGTTCACCGGCAGTAGGGGTGTGGCTGCCCTTTCTTCTGGGAGAGGGTCCTTTTGTCTCTGTTTTTTTGCTTAGATAGTCAGGGAAGTATCCTTGTATTTTTCTTTCTTTTCCTTTTAGCTAAGCTAGCTACCTAATAATAGAATCCTTTTGTTTATTATTTTGGCCTTGGCCCACCCTGAAGTTACGCCTGATTTGGTTAATTTTTACAGTTATATGTATATAATTGTCTGTTACAATATACCACAACCTTTTTCACACAACCTTGTTTGTGTTATTCCTGGCTCCATCATTTTTAAAGGGCAATCCAATTGAATCCCGAGCTGGTTACTAAGTGCGGCCTAACCTAGACTGGGCCGTAACACTCCTAAACATGCATAATATTAGGAATGTAACCAAATATGAATACATTATTCAGGATATAGTTATGAATAGGAAGCACACTATTCTTTTTTGGTTTTTTTTTATTTTAATTTTTTATTTATACTTGCAAGTTCATTCATTCTTAGTACCTGCCTGGTCTGTGTTATAAGGGTTTAAATTAGGTTTCTAGTTTGCTTATATTTGGAAAAGGGACCCAATTAAATTGATTAGAAATGATCATGGGCTGGTATTAAAAAAGCAAAACAAAAGAAAAAAATAATTTATTATTATTATTATTATTTTTATTTTTATTATTATTATTATTAATAATAATAATAATAATAATAATAATAATAATAATAATAATAAATCGCCTTCTGCTTTAGTCCACACCCACTTCAGGTTTAAATTTGAATATAGCTCAAATTTGAAGCTAAATACATACATCTAAAGCAGTCCACTGCTGTTGTCAATTTGTTAGATTCTCTAGAATGACATAGGCATTTGTTGGATTTTTTAGGTTTTCTTTTTATGCTGTGCTTGTTCTGTACATAGTCTGACAAAAAAAGACAACAGCTATGACTGGCACTACTTGTTAGTTTGTTTGAGTGTTAGGGTGCTTGAAAGGAATGTGAGGATTCAAAACAGGTACATTTTTGATATATACTGTATATGTATTTACAGCATATACTGTAAACAAAATCAGTTATGTGACAGGGCAGAGATGGTAACTTTTCTGTAAAGCAAATTTAGTTCTACATGATGCATCAGATTCAGTGCATAAAGCAGGACATAATACCATGACCAGTGTACTGCTCACCAAGTAGTAGAATCATGCAATGTCTTATCCTCCTACTCCTTGGTCTCTCTCCTTCTTTCTATCTCTATCCCACCTTTCACATTAATCTGCCTTAACTTACATTGTCAGAGAAGCAGAGTGATGGCAAATTAATACATTTTCAGTGTTGTGTTGCTTGTGCTTCCTCTTCACTTTTTTCACATTCTCTCTCACATACAGTTGTTTCAGCATACCTGTTTTCAGAGGCTCAGAAAATAAACATCCAGTCACAGGCAAAGAGTGAGTGGGCAGAGCGAAAGGAAGAGAAGTGGTGAGAGAGAGTGTTGATTTATGGATCCAAGGAGAGTACAATCCTCATGCTGAACGTGGCACAGTGTGAATCATCTCTGAGATGAATCAAACAGTACACACCAGAGAGAGAAAGAGTGGGAGAAGGGAAAAGAGGAAAGGGACAATAGATGATCAGATCAGTGAGGAGGAGAGCACTGGCAAGTCTGCATACAGAAGCTTGTTAAGCTGCGTAGTCATGCATTTCCACACCCAGGCCTATATACTGTCATGGACAGATGGAAAACAGGTATCTTTTTGAGGGTTAACTGAGGTTCTCAGTTTTTTGTTCTTTTGAAATGTGGTCATTCTCATTTGTTTTAACAATAATAGATGACAATTAAACTAAAAAATGGAAAGCTGATAAATGACATTGTTAATTAAACCGGTATGTCCATTGGCTGCCAAATATGTCGATCAAAACTGTATATCTTAGTGCAATAGTTTAATGCATTAAAGTGTTGTAAAATTAACATCTAGGTATAGTAGGTGAGCATACTGGAAAAGCTGTTATAAAGTATCAGCCTGTACAATGGTAATTTTTAGATCTTTACATACATTTTGTTTACTCATGCATATGTCATTTACAATTAAACCAAAACCTGCTGATTAGGACTCAACACTTATACATGTTAAACATTAGGACATTAAATATATATATATATACACATTAAATATATTAGGACAATATGTCTGGTCTCTGCAAGTGTCAAAACATATACTCAAACTAGCTGTGAATATAAAGAGAGACTTGTAAGTTAACCATTACTCAACAGATATATGTAAATCTATCCTGTCAATCAAATATGCCTCTAGGTTTTGGTGACTCCACAGCATGACAACATCTTACATCAATTTATGGGTGAAAGGACATACTATTTTCTAAACGCACACCATATCATATCAAAGATAATTATGTTTCAGATTATGCATTGTTACATTTTTGTTACATAATGTTACTGGTCTGCTCTTTTAGGTTTCCTCCTTTTTAACACAACATAAGTATGTGTAGGTGTTACTTTCAGAGCTACAATGTCCTCCACTAATATTGGCACCCTTGGTAAATATGAGCAAAGAAGGCTGTGAAAATGTGTTTATTGTTGAACCTTTTGATCTTTTGTTAAGAAATTCACAAAAAATAATCTGCTCTCATGGATATCAAACAATTGCATACATAACACAGGTTCATCCAAAAAATATATACTTCTTAAATATATACTCAGCAAAAAAAGAAATGTCCCTTTTTCAGGAGACTGTATTTTAAAGATAATTTTGCAAAATCCAAATAAGTTTTACAGATCTTTATTGGAAAGGGTTTAAACAATGTTTTTCCATACTTGTTCAATGAACCATAAACGATTATTGCACATGCACCTGTGGAACAGTCCTTAAGACACTAACAGTTTACAGGAGGCAGGCAATTATGGTCACAGTTACAATAACTTAGGACACTAAACAAAGCTTTCTACTGATTCTGAAAAACACCAGAAGAAAGATGCCTAGGGTGCCTCCTCACCTGCGTGAATATGCCATAGGCATCCTGCAGGGAGGCATGAGTTCTGCAGATGTGGCCAGAGCAATAAACTGCAATGTCTGTAATATAAGACGCCTAAGACAGTGCTCCAGGAAGACAGGAAAGACAGCTGATCATCCTTGCAGTGGAAAATTACATATAACCATGTGTCTCCCCTCCCCCCCCCCCCCCCAAACTTGATTCAAAACTTGCAGATGCCTTGGTGGAAGAGTGGGGTAACATCTCGCGGCAAGAACTGACAAATCTGGTACAGTCTCCATGAGATGCACTGTAGTACTTAAAGCAGCTGACCACACCAGATACTGACTGTTACTTTTGATATTGACACCCCCCCCCCTTTGTTCAGGGACTCATTATTCCATTTTTGTTCATCAAATTTTTGTGAAGTTTGTGATGTTTATGTCTCAGTTGTTGAATGTTTTTATGTTAATACCAATATTTACATATGTTAAGAAATTTGCTGGAAATAAAAGCAGTTCAATTTGAGAGGATGTTTATTTTTTTTGCCGCGTTTAGGTGTGCAACAATTATTGGCACCCCTATGAATTCATATAAGAAAAATGTATTTGAAGTATATTCCCATTTATATTTTGCATTTTTTTTTAGTACATCTGGATAACTAGGAACAGGAAATTGTTCAACCATGAATTCCTATTTCAGAGGTGTATAAATATGAGGTAACACATAGGCCAAATTCCTTAAGTCATTCATAACAATGGGTAAGACCAATGAATATACAGTGGGGGAAATAAGTATTAAATGTGTCAACATTTTTTTTTCAGTAAATATATTTCCAATGAGGTTATTCAAATGAAATTTTCACCAGACTTTGGTATTAACTCATTTAACTCAAAATATTAACTCACACATATAAAGAAATCCAAACATTAAAGTACATAATTGAAGTTATGTGTAATAAAGGGCAAGGACACAGGAAAAAAGTATTGAATATAATAACTGAATTTATTTAATACTTAGTGGAGAAGGCTTTGTTTGTAATGACAGCTTCAAGGGTCTTCCTGTATGAAGAAATTAATCGGTATTTAAGTACTCAGGTGTGATTTTGGCCCATTCTTCTAAACATATTGTCTTTAAATCTTGTTCAATTGGAGTCAAGTCAGAATTGGAATTCGGAGTTCGATGGAGTAGGACGCAAAGTTGGAGGGTCCTGCTGATTTCGATTAAAATTGTAATTAATTTGCGCTTTTCGGTCATACAATACATTTTGAATTATTCTACTCTTTTTCCTTATTTGCACTTTTAACTTTGTGGCACATTAAAATGTTGGAAAGAACACGAAAACCCGTGGTAGCATTCAGACACGACTGAGGCCTAGTGTGCGCGCCGCGAGCAAGTCCCCTTCTTCCCCTGAATCCGTGTTGCCGAGCGGTGACCCTGACTTCACTGCACTCAGGCATGAGTTGCTGGCTTTACTGAGGACGGACATTGCTGATATTTTTAAAAAGGAGCTCCAGAAGCTCTAGGAAACTCTTGGGGGTGCTCTGTCTACTACCCAGCTTGACCTGCAGGCCGTGAAAACACAGCTGGCTAGTGATAAAGTTGCTACTGAGGCTACCATATCAACACTGAAAGGTACTGTTGGGGAAATGGAGCACGCTCTCTCCGGTTGCACCGATGACATACCGGTAGTTCATATGAAGACTACTATCGAGTCTCTCACTGCGACCATGATTCAATTAGAGAATAAATGTGATGATTTGGAGTCGAGGTCACGGCACAATAACGTTAAGATAGTCGGAGTTCCAGAGGGCGCTGACACCTGTACAGCTGCTGCTGTAGCGGCCTTGTTAAAAGAGGCATTTGGTCTGGAGAAGGAGCCAGTTTTGGACCGGTCCCACCGGACCCTTCAGCCGAAGCCCAAGCCTGGTGAACGACCACGAGCTATTGTGTGCAGATTCCACTATCACAGTGACTGTGTTGACATTTTACATCGTGCGAGAGAGCTTCAGCGCATTAGAGCGAGGGATTTGACTATCTCCGTTTCCCCTGACTACACAGCCAAGACAGCCCAGGGCCCGGGCTGCATTTAACGAGGTTTGGCGTCAACTTCGTGGTATTGAGGGCGCTTGCTATGGAATACTTCACCCAGCTCGGCTTTGCATTACATATAGCGGTGTTCAGAAGGACTTTATTTCAGTGGAGGAAGCAGGAGACTACGTTAAACTCTTGATATCGGGGTGAACTGCATCACCTACACAGCGGAGTCTTTTTTGCTCTTCTTTTATTTTTATTTTCATGCACTCGGCCTTCCAGCGCTACAGAATTCGGATTTTTATTGAAGATATTGTCGTTGCATTACTTCACCTAGATTTTGTGGACTTACTCCTCTTAAAATTTACTTCTGTATTAATGTGCTTCTCTGTTTTAAGGTTCTGACTGGGTTAGAGTGTCTGTTTATTTAATTTTATTAGTGTTATCTCCTCGACTTTACGTGCTACACTGTTACATTATTTGTTATTCAATTGCAAATCTGTTTTTAGAGGATTTAAACCTAACATGGTGAACAAATTATATTATAGAATTCAGGCAATTTTACTGGGGTTATCTCATACAGTGTAGCAAGTAATAATCTGGAAAGACCTTTGTAATAGCACAGTCTAAAACTGCATTTAAAGAGAAGCAAATTAGTAAATGAATCACATGTAAATGAATCATACATAAATGTATCACATGGAAATGAGTCATATGTAAATGAATCACATGGAAATGAATCACATGAAAATGAATCATATGTAAATGAATCACTTGTAAATGAATCACATGAAAATGAATCACATGAATATGAATCACATGAATATGAATCATATGGAAATGAATCACATGTAAATGAATCATATGAAAATTAATAAATAAATTAAAGACAATTGGATTCAAGTCAGGTGATTGACTGGGCCATTATAACACCTTATTTTTTTTCTCTGAAACCAATTGAGAGTTTCCTTTGCTGTATGCTTTGGATTCGATGTCCTGCTGGAAGGTCCACCCATGTCTCATCTTCAGCATCCTGTGTCATTCCACTTTATTAGACATAACTTTATTTATGGACTTTAATGTTTTGTATTCTTTGTATTTGCAGAATTTTTGAGTTAATATTGATGTCTGGTGAAAATTTCATGTTAATAACCTCATTTGAAATATTTTTACTGAAAAAAATGTTGACGCGTTCAATACTTATTTCCCCCATTGTAGCTGTGATTTGCGGCAAAATAGGAAGTGGATATAAGAAATTAGGAGAAGAATTGAAATTTTTTATGAGAATTAAAAGAATTTACTTGCTCCAGCACACTCATGCCAATACACAACAATGGGTTTTGGTAAATCTTTTTTCCATATGCAATCGTTAGGCATTTCAAGTATGCCTTGGAGCACTTTCAGGTATTTTCTTGATTTTTAGGTTTGACACAGATAATTGTGTGTGTGTGTGTGTGTGTGTGTGTGTGTTGGCTCCTGATTAAGTTAAACAACCCTGTTTTATTTTGCCTGATTGAATCTGTCCATACGTCCTCTACAATTACTTCAAGTACACACATACATATATATATACACCCATACAGATGCACAAATCTGAGGGTCCAATGTATAGCATGCAGTCACTGGTTTCACTCTGCATCTTAAGCTGTGAATCAGTGTGGCAATATATGATTCTATAATAAGATAATACGAATATATCTTCTTATTTTTATTAATGCAATTATATTAAGCAAACATTTTTATGCCATATTTCTTCAAGGACAATAAAGGCTTTAGTGAGAGTTAGGAAGATTTGTTTGTACTATTAAGTATACTGCAACTCGACGCATTTTTTTTTAAAAATGGTAGCTTTTAAGCTAGGCGGATGAATGCCATATTTAGTTAGGTAACTGTTTTTAGGTTAACTGATTTAAGTCTTTTTAAAAACACGACTGAAACTAATTAAATGGAACTCATAAAACGGTTTCTATAAAGACAATGTGATATTTTTAGCTCTCCAAAGAACCTTTTAGTGGTTGTTAAAAATAAAACATTTAGGAATCTTTGAGTGTACAACAAGGTTCTATTTCTTTTAAGTGATTCTGAGAATAGTGGGGACAATGTTGAAGAAAGTCCTGATGAAGCTTTTATAAATGGCTGATTGTGCCATTGACTTTAGAATCACAATAATTGCATTAACCGCTCTTGTCAGTCTTGCATAGTATGCACCCAAACCTTCCGAAATATGCCCGTACACTGCTTAAGACTAACACACTGTACAGAATAGAAAAAAATAGCAGGAGGTTCTTTGTTCTATTTTGGCATTCTTAATGCAATGTCAGTAATGTTTACTAAAATATTGCCCCAACTACCAAACAAACATAAATTGGCATTATGATGGCATTCCTTTGCACAAGAGTTCAAATACGCAGCTCTGGCTTATTTTAGGCTTATTACAAGGCATAACCAAAAAGCCTTTCCTAACCTTTCCTGTTTCTGGTTGCGTGTACGCTGGCATGTTTGTCTGCCGCTGCACTCCAATATTTTCATTTGGTTTGTTTTTTCGCCATTTTGGATTATATCCTTTGGTCATTGTGAATATTTGCACCATATATCAGAGGATTACTTTCTACTTGTTACACTGACCTTGTTTCAAGGACTTTGCTGGACATTGGAGGGAACAAGTAAACGCCAGCGTTGTCTGTCTGCCACTACTCTCTTGGTTCATTTGCTTATTTGGATTAAAATCTCTTTGGTCATCATGGATCTTTGCACCCTATATCTAATGATTACATACTACATGTTTTTATGGACTTTTTTGGCCACTTGTTTTTTTTGTAATCTTCTTCCCTGTTCTTCATTGGCCTATTTGCGAGCCTTCGATCGACCGTTACCACCAGTTTGCTGCATACTGACCCGTGGGTAAGTCTCCACTTTCTCTCTGGTCTGTTAACTGCTACTATTTTCTGGGTTTTAAAGGTCTGGGGCATTCTTTTCCAGTCTGCTCTTTTCCTACCTAAATAGTTTTCTGGGTGTTTTTTGTGATGTTCAGGCTAACACATTCTCTAACACGGTCATGTAGACGGGGTAGAGAGAGGTGCTGCTTATGGCGGAGTGTTTTTTCCGTGCTTGCCAGTTTTTACAGCTCTTTTACTGTGCATGGCTGGTCAGCTATAGCTGTTATATTGTTCATCATAACATTTTTTCTACAGTGGGTTTTTGCTATTCATCAGCAGAGCTTCAATATTTGAACTCGGTATCACCTTTATCAGTAGGAATTTATAAAACTTGTGTCGCCTTGGGGATTGCCCATTGGCCTCGCTATGTTCACCGAAGCACATGTTGTACTGTCATTTCTCCTTACACCTCTGCAGATGATCTTATACCATCTTTTTGGTCTCTTTTGCAACTTTCGTGCTAGAGCAAATGTTGGAAATGGAGTTAACTTCGGTAACCTCAAATCACTGGAGTATTTATCAACGCATTCAACATCTAATCCCATGTCAGATCCAGCATGGATTTTGGACTGTCCTGTCAAATTTGCACTAATAAATGCTAGATCTCTGCCCAGCAAAACTTTTATTTTAAATGACTTTTTTACTACTTGTGCTCTGGCTTTTTTATTTGTGACTGAATTTTTTAAATTTTTTTTTTATTCCTGGCTCAGCCCTGGTGATTTTACAGATTCTAAAGGAACTTACTCCTCCATCCTGCCTGTTTATTAAATGGTAAATGGCGCACTTATATAGCGCTTTTATCCAAAGCGCTTTACACTGTGTCTCATTCACCCATTCACACACACACTCACGGTAGCAGAGCTGCCATGCAAGGCTCTAACTTGCCAACAGGAGCAACTTAGGGTTCAGTGTTTTGCCCAAGGACACTTCGGCATGTGGAGTCACGCGGGCCGGGAATCGAACCGCCAACCTTACAATTAGTGGATAACCCGTTCTGCAACCTGAGCCACAGCCATCCCCTTTTTAATTCTCCAAGAACTGTAGGTCGTGGAGGTGGAATAGCAACAATTTTCAAGAACTGTTTTAAGTGTAAACATGTGCCAGTTAAAAACTTTCTAAACTTTGAGGTGCAGCTTTTCCAGGTTGATCCCACTACCTCCTAGCTTTGCGCCCTGGTTTACAGATCACCTAATATCAATAAGGATTTCATCCGAGAATTGTCTGACTTTTTGGCCTCCCTGATGTCACACTATGATAGACTTCTGATTCTGGGTGACTTTAAGGAGCCACAGCTGCCCACACAGAGGTCCAGTGCCATCGCCCAGAATTGTGGGAGATAGCTTCCCAGCGGGCTGAGAACCAGATGAAAGCGTATCTGGGGACCAGAGTGTTTTTTCTTGTCTCTCCTCTCTTTCTGTCTGGCTCTCTCTCCAGCTTGCTTCTTGCCTCTCGTTTGCAGAAAAAGGGGCCAGCCAGCCGAAAGACGTAGCTGAGAGGGGATCACTGCCCTCCTGAAAGGGTGAAAAGTTGGGCAAAGTTGAGGTCTGGATCTGGCTGCAGAGGCGTGTGACAAGGAGGAGGGAGTGGCTAGGCTGTGAGGATGCACACCTGGCACTGATTTGAGTAATCAGTGAGAGAGAGCGATAAAGGAACGGCTGGAAGTGCCAGAGAGAGGAAGAGAGATGCACAGGTGCTTTATTTTCGTGTTACGTTTGTGTTTTAAGTTCTGTTTGAGTTCTGTTCATTATTAATCTTATGTTTATGTTCAGCCGTTTCCCTCCTCCTCCTTGCCCGACTTTAAAGTTTGTCACAATCACACATGCCAATATTTGTATTTCATCCACTTCTTGTAAACTGCATGTATAAGGAAGTGCCAGTGAAATGTTAATGAGATGCTATGGTTATAAAACTTAAATCATGTACAAGCCATAACATCTAACATGTTTGTTGAATTAATATAGAAATCCATGTTTATCTATCATTATTTATTAATTTTTCTATTTGTTGACTTCTCTGTTTGGGCTTCTAATTAATTATTTCAGAGCCATCCGATTTACTGTATGGAGGCTGACAATACCATGCTGGTGTCTTCAGCCCTCCTCTTCTTCGAGAAGCCTTGAAGCACTAAAGACAGCCAGCACCCTTGAGAATTACAGGTGAATAAAAAAAGAATAAAAGCTTGACTTTTGGTATCTCATCCCCTTTCTCCTAAGGCACATCTGAGGTCTGCCACTATAACAGAATGTGCTGTCAGAACTTGCATATTTCTCCTTCCAATATGTTGGACAATAGCTGTGGTTACAATTTTATTAGACTTTAAGAAACAAATATATGTTTGGGTGTCATAGTGATGCAGTTGGTAGCATTGCTGTCTCACAGTTCCAGGGCCCCTGACCAATCTTGAGCTCGGGTTACTGTCAGTGCGGGGTTATGCATTTTGTCCTTGTGTTTGTCTGGGTTCTAT
This sequence comes from Ictalurus furcatus, assembly GCF_023375685.1. NCBI lineage: Eukaryota > Metazoa > Chordata > Actinopteri > Siluriformes > Ictaluridae > Ictalurus > Ictalurus furcatus. The sequence continues at coordinate 18,329,628 of NC_071267.1, forward strand.
GGTTTACTCTAGATAGTTCTGGATAGATCCACCATGACCCTAACCAGGCAATTACATACATGTACAGTGGTGCTTGAAAGTTTGTGAACACTTTAGAATTGTCTATATATCTGCGTAAATACGACCTAAAACTTCATCAGATTTTCACCCAAGCCCTAAAAGTAGACAAATAGAACCCAATTTAACAAATGAGACAAAATATTATACTTGTTCATTTTATTTATTGAGGAAAATGATCCAATATTACATATCTGTGAGTGGCAAAAGTATGTGAACTTCTAGGATTAGCAGTTAATTTGAAGGTGAAATTAGAGTCAGATGTTTTCAATGAATGTGATGACAATCAGGTGTGAGTGAGTGCCCTGTTTTATTTAAAGAACAGGGATCTATCAAAGTCTGATCTTCATAACACATGTTTGTGGAAGTATGTCAAGGCATGAACAAAGGAGATTCCTGAGTACCTCAGAAAGAGAGTTGCTGATGCTCATCAGGTTGGAAAAGGTTACAAAATCATCTCCAGAAATCAACTCCACTAATCCACAATCAGACAGGTTGTGTACAACTGGGCCATTCCGAGGAGTGGTCAACCAACAAATATCACTCCAAGAGCAATACCTGTAATAGTCCACAAAGGAAATCAGGTAAATATGGAACTAGTTTAACAAACATGACTGTCAAACAGTGGCACTCTCAGATATGTAACCCGAGCTCAAGATTGGTCAGGTATCCTGGAACTGTGAGGCGGAAATGCTGCCAATTACATCACTATAACACTCAAACCATCCTCCCACTGTGCATTGAGACAATATAGACACACGTCCAATTCCAGGTTGATTCATAACATTTCCAGTTGACTGGAACTTCTTAATTATTGCCCTGATGGTGGAAATGGGCATTTTCAATGCTTGTGCTATTTTCTTATATTCATGTCCCATTTTGTGAAGCTCAACAACCTTTTGCCACACATAGAGGCTATATTCCTTGGTCTTACCCATTGATATGAATGGCTAAGGGAATTTGGCCTATGTGTTACCTCATATTTATACCTGTGTGAAGCAGGAAGTCATGGTTGAACAATTTCCTGTTCCTAGTCTCCCAGGTGTATTAAAAAATGTACTTCAAAAATATACTTCAAATATATTTTTCTCATATTAATTCAAAGGGGTACCAATAATTGTTGCACACCTATATTTAGCAAAGCTTTTTTATATATATATAAACCTATGTTGTGTTTGCAATTGTTTGATATCCATGAGTGCAGAGTATTTTTTGTGATTTTTTTTAACAAAATATCAAAGATTTAAATGAGAAACCTGTGTGCTGAAGTGCTAGTAATAACTGCACTGAAAAGCAAAGTGGACAAAATTGCACAAAACTGACTCTTTTCTGCGTCTTTAGACAAAGCCCTCCCTGATTGTGCCTCCCAATCAGTGTATGTGATTGAGGCCAATCAGAGACATCAAGAGGTGAAAAGAGCAACAGAGAGGCTGTGTCTCCTCTGTTCACCATGTCTGCTCCATCAGTTGAGTACTTCTATTTTAATACCCATGACAACCATCATCTTCAGCCATCTATATGCATGCGCGCACACACACACACACACACACACACACACACACACACACACACACACACACACACAAAAAAAACCTAATTTAGTCTACTTAAAGGACAGAACTCAATCATGGGAAAAGGGTTGAGGCAGTAAACAGTCTTTATCGTGTGTGTGAGGTACATCCAATAATAATTGTGTTTCCACAGCAATGATTGCAGGTGCATTGGCTTTGAAATTAAATACACCATCCAAGAGCATTATGTGAACAACATGGATATTTTAAACAAGCCAGAGACATATTGATGATGTATTGGGCTGAAAGTCCATTTTCCTGGTGGACAGCATCCCATGAAGCTACATGACCATGTATTAATAATAATAATAATAATAATAATAATAATAATAATTGTTTGTAGCAACCAAAAGTAATTAATAGGTTATCTAATGAGTCAAAAAATGTAATTGAATTGAATATAGTGTTAGGTTCTTAGTCTATCAGCTCAGAATAATAAAACATTAAACTAATTCCAAAAGAATTAATATAGAAATGTAATAATATTTGTGTGTATGTGTGTAAACAATGATTTCTAATCCAAATAACAGTAGTGTGCTATTTAGTATTTTACTAGTCTTGAATAAATTCAGAAACTTGAATGATTCAGGTCAGGCAGTTATAAATGATAAATGATAATAATAAAAAAAAACTTTGGAGTTATGTTGCTCTTGGGAACTGGAACTTACATAAAACTCCAAAATACACTGAAATTGATCCTGCCTTATATCTCTCTCATCCTGCCTTAAGAAAGTATTTCTTCCAGAGCTCAGTCTGTCAGATACCGTACTGCAGAAAAGCCAGAGCCTGCAGCCAGAAAATGCTTGATTTTCACAAGTACGATGGAAAAGAACCAGAGATACGAAAGCAATAGGGGGTAATCCTGAGAGTATTTGACATTTCTCCTTAGTTATGATAATCCTTGATGATAATCTTTTTGCTTGGCTCTCTTGCGTGATGTGATACGGCTTGTCCCAGACCATGTACTTTTTTGGATCGTGCTGTGCAAATGTCATTTTCAGTGCCTCTCTTCTTTTGAAGTCTGTGCTGTTTGCAGTAATACAGTCTAGATCTATGATCATAGGGTTAAATGGGAGAAACAAGAAAGTATTCCTGTTTGAGATTTAAATGTTGATGTGTGGAATTTTCACTAAGTGGATTCTTACTATATGTAATCAATTCCAATTCCAGGTCAATTAAACATTGTTTCAAATCAGAGATATATAAATATTATACATGTTATAAATCAAAATCATTTTCAAGTGACCTTTACACCATTTTACACATTACAAATTCACATGAATACAAAATGTATTGAGTAAACACTATATATATATATATATATATATATATATATATATATATATATATATATATATATATATATATATATATTGTGTGTGTATGTATATATACTGGAAAAGAGCCACTTATTATATATATATATATATATATATATATATATATATATATATATATATATATAAAATATATATAATTTTTTTTTAAATGATAATGTTAATTATTGAAGCAAAAAAAGTTATCCAATGCCAGCTGGGCCTGTGTGAAAATGTTTTTGCCCCCCATTTACTAATTCCCCAAATCTGTGAAACTGCATTCATAATAGGGTTCAGCTGGACTACACACAACCAGGCCTGAAATTCCAGAAATGATGAGTAAGAAGGTGATTGAAATACATCAGTCTGGGAAGGGAACTGTATAGTGTGTTTAATCAGGTTGCCTTCGTTGTATTTTAGATTTTGTTTTCATTTCTGAAACAATTTAGTATGAGATATACAGTATCTCACAAAAGTGAGTACACCTCTCACATTTTTATAAATATTTGATTATATCTTTTCATGTGACAACACTGAAGAAATGACACTTTGCTACAATGTAAAATAGTGAGTGTACAGCTTGTGTAACAGTGTAAATTTGCTGTCCCCTCAAAATAACTCAAAAGACAGCCATTAATGTCTAAACTGCTGGCAACAAAAGTGAGTACACCCCTAAGTGAAAATGTCCAAACTGGGCCCAGAGTGTCAATATTTTGTGTGGCCACCATTATTTTCCAGCACTGCCTTAACCCTCTTGGGCATGGAGTTCACCAGAGCTTCACAGGTTGCCACTGGAGTCCTCTTCTACTCCTCCATGATGACATCACGGAGCTGGTGGATGGTAGAGACCTTGTGCTCCTCCACCTTCTGTTTGAGGATGCCCCACAGATGCTCAATAGGGTTTAGGTCTGGAGACATGCCTGTCCAGTCCATCACCTTCACCCTCTTTAGTGTGTTTGGGGTCGTTATCATGCTGGAATACTGCCCTGCAGTCCAGTGTCCGAAGGGAGGGGATCATGCTCTGCTTCAGTATGTCACAGAACATGTTGGCATTCATGGTTCCCTCAATGAACTGTAGCTCCCCAGTGCCGGCAGCACTCAGGCAGCCCCAGACCATGACACTCCCACCACCATGCTTGAATGTAGGCAAGACACACTTGTCTGTGTACTCCTCACCTGGTTGCTGCCACACACACTTGACACCATCTGAACGAAATAAGTTTATCTTGGTCTCATCAGACCACAGGACATGGTTCCAGTAATCCATGTCCTTAGTATGCTTGTCTTCAGCAAACTGTTTGCGGCTTTCTTGTGCATCATCTTTAGAAGAGGCTTCCTTCTGGGATGACAGCCATGCAGACCAATTTGATGCAGTGTGTGGCGTATGGTTTGAGCACTGACAGGCTGACCCCCTGTCAGTCTGTCAGTGCCCTGTCAGTGACCCCACCCTTTCAACCTCTGCAGCAATGCTGGCAGCACTCAATCGTCTATTTCCCAAAGACAACCTCTGGATATGACGCTGAGCACGTGCACTCAACTTCTTTGGTCGTCCATGGCGAGGCCTGTTCTGAGTGGAACCTGTCCTGTTAAACCGCTGTATGGTCTTGGCCAATGTGCTGCAGCTCAGTGTCAGGGTCTTGGCAATCTTCTTATAGCTTAGGCCATCTTTATGTAGAGCAACAATTATTTTTTTCAGATCCTCAGAGAGTTCTTTGCCATGAGGTGCCATGTTGAACTTCCAGTGACCAGTATGAGGGAGTGTGAGTGATGGCACCAAATTTAACACACCTGCTCCCCATTCACACCTGAGACCTTGTAACACTAACAAGTCACATGACACCGGGGAGGGAAAATGGCTAATTGGGCCCAATTTGGACATTTTCACTTAGGGGAGTATTCACTTTTGTTGCCAGCGGTTTAGACATTAATGGCTGTGTGTTGAGTTATTTTGAGGGGACAGCAAATTTACACTGTTACACAAGCTGTACACTCACTACTTTACATTGTAGCAAAGTGTCATTTCTTCAGCATTGTCACATGAAAAGATATAATCAAATATTTACAAAAATGTGAGGGGTGTACTCACTTTTGTGAGATACTGTACACAAAAACAGAAGAAATCAGGATACTTTTTCACAGCACTGCATAGTCTATAAATGCATTTAAAACAATCATGCCTTTCTATTTTCAATAACCCCCCCCCCCCCCCAATCCTTCTAAAATAATAGTTTTATATCAGCTATTTTCTTCAATAAAGTGTCAATCAGAAAGTTCTCATAAAAGTCAAGAATTGTACTTACATAATTTAACCTCCTAGTGTGCACCCATTTCCTCTATGTGTTAACACAGAGTCAGAAGAAGGTAAAGAATAGCCCACAGTATTTCTATAGCCTGTGAGGCATGCTTCACACAGCAGTATTAACATTATGCTGTGGTTAGGGCAAAACTCTATAACTGCCCATTGCATATGCTCGAATCCCAAATAATTTGGGCATTGATTATGTCCATCATTCAACTTCATCGGGGTCTGGCAGAACAAATAGGAAAAACAACTTGTTATAAGTTTAGCGACTTAAAGTTATCAGATACTCTGCATTTAAGGCACTGCTACTGGCTGACCCAAACAGTTGGCCATGTGCCTGTTTAAACAACCATGGCGAGAGCATAAATAACTCAGATACTTGAATTACCATCAACAGTCAACTTACAGTAATGGAACACATCAACTCAATCTCATCTGATGGTGCAGGTTTAACAGTAACAACATCAGATTTATATTCAGCATGATTGAATCCTCAATTCCTTGGCAAAATGTGGATAGGAAAGCTGAGGAGTTTGACATACCTGTCCTCACAGTTCTGGTCATTGTCATACAGGTACAGTGACAATTTTGCTATTGGAACTCGGCAAGAAAAAACAAAATGCTCTGTAACCAAAGGCAGTAGAACTAGTTTATGACACTCTGAATTGTGACTAGTAATAATACAAGATATTTAGTGTTTTGCAATCTCAATCTATATGTTAATGTGTGATTCACACTAGATGTTTGCACTTCTGATTCAAATCTGATTCTTACGATGTTCACATTTTGTCTAAACAGGTACTTCAGTCTTCCTTAAGTTGTTTTTGTATAATGAGCGGGCGGTTTAGTCAGTGCTTTGCTTGTGTGCATGCTCCTTGTCCAGAATGTACAGAAATCTCCATAGGCTTACGTGCTATTCATAATAATATTTACAGGATGTGCTCCATTATGAGAAGACATTGTAACAAAGCTAGTGCCTGCAGAGGCTATTTTGTGTCTGGTGTTGTGGCAGTAAATGTTTCACTGGGTCACAGGTCAGACACATGGATAACATCTATTACAGGCTCAGGAGACAGATGGCAGTGATTTTTGAGAACTGGGGCACGAAGTTGACCTTCATTTCAGCCTCTTCATAGCTGGAGCTATCTACTTGCCAGGAAGAAGTGTGGTAAGTATTCATAACACATATAGTTGTTATTACTCTACAGCATGGAGTCTGCATAGAAAGACAAGACAAGTAGTTTTGGCTGAGATATGCTTAAACTTAAGTCATTTTGGTAGAGGGAAAAACATTCTTAATTAAAAAATAGAGGTTATTAATAAGTGTGGTTTCATTAGGCAGTATATGAGGTTAGTATTTCAGTAAGACCAACAGCATCACTAATATAAAGGATGTAATTAGATGAGTGTTTGATCAGCACTCAAACAAGTTACCTGGTTTGGGCATAACAACTTCAGCTGCAGCTGAACATATTATATTCATTCATTGCCCATAGCCTCTTATTCAATACATGGTGGATCTGGAGTGCATACTAGAAGGTAATCCATTACAAATGCATGGACACTATGGGCATAGGTGCTAGCTCAGTGGGTGTTCTGGAGCTCCAGCACCCAAATATTCAGGTGTTTATTTTAAAAAGTCAGTGTAATCCTATTTAAACATACTGTATACATAAAACCCCACACTTGGTAAATACAATAGCTGCTGGAGTATAATACCAGTGCTATATAAGCAGTTGTAGTGTCTGTTGTCTGTCTTGTATACCATAGTATCTCCTTTTGTAGCCAGGACCCCATTAATTGTAATATAAATCCCATGGACCCCTAAGTACAGATTTATTTTTATGAACATAACTATCCAACTATTCAAATGTTAGTCTTCTTGTTTAAATGTTTACACTGATAATCTGGCTATTTATTGGAGCCATGCAGCATTTTATTCCTGAACTTTCTATTCACATTCATTAGGGCCAAGTTGACATGATTTATAATACTACATGTTTGAGTTATTGAGATTTGAATTACTCACTTCAAGTGCCCTGACAAATAGGCTAATAACTATAAGAACTTCATGAAAAATATAATAGCTTTGATAAGATGGTTGTGATTTACAGCACTGTAATGAATTAAAAACAAACAAACAAACAAAAAAAATCACGGGCCGCTGGCTATGCCTCACAACACCTGGGGGTCCCTGGACCATCTATACTGCCTGTTTAAAGTAGTTATTCACATTCAGTGACAGCTAAATGGTAAAATGGTAAATAGTGCACTTATATAGCGCTTTTCTCCAGCACTTTACACTGTCTCATTCACACACACATTCACACACCAATGGTAGCAGAGCTGCCATGCAATGTGCTAACTTGCCAACGGGTGCAACTTGGGGTTCAGTGTCTTGCCCAAGGACACTTCGGCATGTGGAGTCACATGGGCCAGGAATCAAACCGCCAACCCTACAATTAGTGGACAACATGCTCTACCACCTGAGCCACAGCCGCCCCACAGCCTTTAAATGACAGCTGGTCATTTAAAGGCTGTTTCTCAAAACACATACTAGCATACTACATAACATAGTAAAATACCTAATGTTCAATTTTGACATACCTTTTATTGACATAGTATATTACGCCTAGGGGAAATATAATGTAGCCAGTCCACCTACTAGGCATGCTTTTGTGAGAATATGCATACAGATTTCAGAAACTACATTTATAAAGTAACTGGAGCTCAGACCACAGAACCCTCAATCATCCACAGTACCTCCTGAGTTATCATGCTACTCCAAAACAATATACATTTCAATCAAACAGGCTCCCCTCTGGTCTCTTGCTCTAGGAGGCATGAAGAACACAATGCAGTCAGCTTGAAGAACTGTGCTAATAAGACTTGCTAATGTATACAGAAGGAGATGGGCAGGAGAGACAAACAGATGGTGATGTATTCTGTCATTAGGACTGCTTAAAACTTTTACACATTCACATTAAAATCATATTACATGCACTATATGGCAGTTGTCACAATTAGCAGTTGAAATGTGTCTGATAGGACAAGAAAATGGGTGAGCATGGGTGTCCCTGCTTCAATGACCATGGTGATGTTTCTATGGCTTTATTCATTCATCTTCATTTATGATGATAATGTACATACAAAAGATGTCTATTTGAATGTATTTCCCAAAGAGCAATTACTCAGCAGCTTGTTTTCTTGCAGAACAAATTTGATCTATTACATTGTTTAAATGGAGGAAAAGAAAAGCTGGGCCACTGACACCTTTCGGAATATATACAGTATATTCAGCAAAAAAAGAAACATCCTCTCACGTTCAACTGCTTTTATTGCAAATTTCTTAACATGTGTAAGTATTTGTATTAACATAAAACATTTAACAGCAGAGACATAAACCAAACAAGTTTCACAGACATTTGACAAACAGAAATGGAATAACGAGTCTCTGAACAAAGGGGGGGAGTGGTTGGGGGCAATATCAAAAGTAACAGTTAGTATGTGGTGTGGCCACCAGTTTCTTTAAGTACTACAGTGCATCACATCCTCATGGATTCTTGCTGTGAGATGTTACCCCACCCTTCCACTAAGGCATTTGCAAGTTCTGAATCATGTCAGGTGGGGACACATGCTTAATATAATTTTCCTCTGCAAGGATGATCAACTGTCCTTCCTGTCTTCCTGTAGCACTGTCTTAGGCGTCTTACATTACAGACATTGCAGTTTATTGCTCTGGCTACATCTGCAGTACTCATGCCTCCCTGCAGCAGGCCTATGGCATGTTCACACAGGTGAGCAGGCATCCTAGACATTTTTCTTCTGGTGTTTTTTTTTCAGAGTCAGTAGAAAGGTCTCTTTAGTGTCCTAAGTTTTAGTTTCAAGTTAGTTTTTACTTTTAAGTTTTAAGGTCTCTTTACTGTCCTAACTGTGACCTTAATTGCCTACCACCTGTAAATTGTTAGTGTCTTAAGGACTGTTCCACAGGTGCATGTGCAATAATTGTTTATAATTCATTGAACAAGCATGAAAAACATTGTTTAAACTCATTCCACAAAAAAAAATTGTAAAGCTAATTTGGATTTTACAAAATTATCTTTAAAATATCAATTATTTTTAAAAAAGGGACGTTTCTTTTTTTGCTGAGTACATTGCTTCTACAGGAGTTTGGATTGAATTAAAATTTTGACAAGAGATACAGAATCCCTAAAGTTGTTATATAAGCAACAACTGTACTGCATAACATGTGTGTGTGTGTGTGTGTATTTAATCTCTGACTTGACAGGAAAAAAATACACCTCTTGGGACCCCATCAGGTTAAACACCCTGCACTGGATTATGAAAAAGGGAAGAATGTGTATTTATGGCAATAGTTGCAGGTGGTAGCTGACCAAGCATTGGCAAGCTAATTTACAAAATGACAGAGTTTTCCATTCACGAGGCATGCCTATTAACAGGCCTTGGCATGACAACATATTTGGAATAGATGGAATGGACCTTGTTTCGAGAATGAATGCGGCAGAGAGGTTAAGGGTGGAAAAAATTTTGAAATACCAATGAGGACAAGAGGCTTAGGTTGTTTTTGCTTTCTTTTTAAGGTCCCATATCTAGCTATACTAAAATGTAATAAAACACGTAAATATATAGATCTAAATTTATTTATACAGGTCTTTATATAGCCTAATTTTCACCTACTCTGTATTGTTTGAGTATGCAGTGCACTTATCTTACCATACCTTTTTCCAAATTGGGTGCACATTTACCATGAATGCAATATACAAAATAGCTCTAAAACACATAATGCTTGGGTGAACAGCTTCTCCTTCATTTGGTTTGTTTGAAATAAGACACATCTATCTAACAAACCAATCAAATAATCAATCAAATGAGTCAATAAATAATTTTTTGTGTACAAAGCAGATTGACTTTAGAAAAAAAAAGAACATCCAGGATTAGTCTAGTCAATGATGCATCTGAAACTTGCGTAAAATCATGCCTATTTATAGGCCTGCCATGATCAGGTGTCGTGGCAATTAAGCGTGTCGCGTGATATAAATATGCACCTGTGAACCGCGCCATCTGCCTCTATTATCTGAAGCGAAGACGCAATTCACAGGCCTGCCCTGGTATGTCAAAGGTACGCAACGTCTCATTCCCTTTTCAGGGAACAGGGTAACCCAGACGTTCCATTTTAAAGGGAACTTCGACGTTGCGTTTAGCATAACACTATGGGAACGAGAATACCCACTCCGTCATACCGAGGGTACGGCCTGTTCAAAAAGACCCAAGCCCGAGGGTCACTGCAAGACACTCGAGCCCGGGGTGAAATGAATATCCAGGCTGTAATGATGAATGAATGTGTGTGGCGTAGACCACCCTGCAGCAGCACACACATCCTGTAAGGATACCCCTTTGGACAAAGCCTTTGCAGAGGCGACCGCCCTAGTGGAATTAGTCCTGATAACCAGAGGTGTAGTGAGACCGCGTGCCTCATAAGCAATAGAGATTGCTTCCACTATCCAATTAGAGATGTGCAGCTTTGACACAGCATCAACTCTACTGTCGCCGCCAAAGCAGACCAGCAGCTGCTCCAACTTACGCCAGTGGCTGGAGCGGTGGACATAAGTACAGAGAGCCCTTATTGGACACAGCAGGTGCATTCTCTCTTGTTCCGGTGTGGGGAATGGAGGAGGGCAGAAAGCCTGCCACACCACAGGGTGGGCAGCCGATGTAGTCACTTTAGGAATATAATCCGGCATAGGATACAGGAAGGCCTTGGCTAATCCAGGGGCAAAGTCAAGGCAGGAAGGGGCAACAGAGAGAGCTTGTAGATCTTCTACTTGCTTGAGACATGTCAGGGCCAGCAGAAGTACCTTTAGAGTCAGAAGCTTCTCAGAGGCTGACTCTAAGGGCTCAAATGGGGAACCTGACAGACCTTCCAGGACCACAGAAAGATCCCAGGAAGGTATGCATGGCCTTCAGACCGGCCTCAGCCGCCTGACACCATGCATAAACCTCGAAGTTAGAGGATGTTGCCCCACAGAGGCTCCATCAACAGGGGCGTGGCTGGCCGAAACGGCGGCCACGTAAACTCTGATTGTAGAAGGAGCCCACCCCACTGAGAAACGTTCCTGTAAGAACTCCGGGACTGTAGCTATTGCGCAGTTCACTGGGTCTAGCTGACATTCCTCACACCACAAGACAAAAAGTTGCCACTTGAGTGCATACACTTTCCTTGTGGATGGTGCTCTAGCATTTAACATGGTCTCTACAACCTCAGTTGTGAGACCAGAATCTATGAGCTGGTGCTCCTCAGAGGACAAACCTACAGTTTCCGTAGTTCTCGCCGAGGGTGATAAATCAGCCCTCTGGCATGAGACAGTAGATCCACTCTAAGGGCTCAAATGGGGAACCTGACAGACCTTCCAGGACCACAGAAAGGTCCCAGGACAGTATGAGTGGCCTGCAGATGGGCCTCAGCCACCTGACACCATGCATAAACCTCGAAGTTAGAGGATGTTGCCCCACAGATGCTCCATCAACAGGGGCATGGCTGGCCGAAATGGCGGCCACGTAAACCCTGATTGTAGAAGGAGCCCACCCCACTAAGAAATGTTCTTTTAAGAACTCCAGGACTGTAACTATTGCACAGTTCACTGGGTCTACAGTGGATCCCTGTGGATGGGACTCTCCCAAGGAGTGCCATCTAGCAGGGATATTATTTCTGAGAACCATATTTGAGCTGGCCAATAAGGTGCTACTAGCAGCAGACATAGACTGTCTTGGCAAACTCTTGTTAGAACTTGTAGGAGCAGAGCGATGGGGGGAAAAGCATACAGATGTGCACCATTGCATTCAGCCCTAATTGTGCGGGAGGAGTGAGGGCAGTGTGTTGTTTCCTCGGAGGGGGCAAACCACAGCGGGCAGTGGGTTGTCTCCTCGGAGGCGAACACATGCAGTCCCGCTTGGCCAAACCTCGCCATTTGGACTCCAGCACTTGTGGATGGAGCCACCAATTCCTGGGCCTCAGCCCCTGCCGCAACAGGATGTCTGCCCCCATATTCCCAGAATGTACATTACACTCACTGACAAACTTTCCTTCTGCCCAGAGAAGAATTAGTTGCGCCTGCCTGAACAGGGGGCACGGACATAATCCTCCCTGGTGGACAATATATGAGACCACCGGTGTGTTGTCTGTAAACACATGGTGACCTCTCAATTGAGGAAGAAGGAATTTCAGTGCTAGAAATATGGCCCACAATTCTATACAATTTATATGCCGCTCCAGATGAGGGCCGCACCAGAGACCGTGGGCTGGACAGCTGTCTAAGACCACGCTCCAGCCCATGAGGGAGGTGTCTGTCATTACAGTCTTGCACTAAAGAGACACCCCTAGAGTGTGACCCAAGACATCACCGTGTGACACTAATTATTCTCAGAGGTTTCGTCCTTGGATGAAACCCCCAACTTCTCAGCCACCACTGAACTGTCTCCTGTGCAATAGGATCCAAAGATCCAGCTTTATCTTGCTTAGTGTTGATAGGATTGACCCTACACATGTTGGGGATAGAAACGCCCTCATTGTAGTAGAATCCTTATAACCCCTAGAAAAGTTGTCCACTGCACTGGGGAAAGCATAATTTTCTGAGGTTCAACCTGAGCCCCAAGCTCTTCATGTGGGCGAGAACAACATCTCGATGTTGAACCACCAGTTCCCTGTGTAACCCGCTCGTCGAGGGCGGGTCACTTATTGGGGTATTACAGCCTTATTTACAGCCTGTGATGACCATAATGAGTAGTCGAGATACCTAGATGGACGGTATTCGGCCAGATCAAAAGACTATAGATTCACTCGCTGGAGCCATGAGTTGGATGACGACAGTGAAATAATATGCCCGACACACAAATTAAGATTACTTTGTATATTTTATAAAATAACCAATAGGAACAAATATAACAGTAAGGAAATAAAATAAATGAAATAAATAAAAAAATTAGAATCCCAAACTTATACACTAAACAATTATTAAGTTAACACAACATCCTTCAAACAAAGTGGTACTCAAATCAGATCACATTGAACTACTAACTTAACTAAACTCGAGTCTTGGTGAGACAGAGTTCACAGTCCCTCGGGTTTACCGAGTACCGAGTCAGTGCAGTCTGAGTGTCCTCCTCCAAAGGAAACAAGTGTCAATGTGTACATAGCTCTACCTGATCCCTTGGGCCAAGGGAAAAATAAATCAAAGCTCTCAGACGCAGTGTGCTGAAATTGCAACCTCCTAGCTGCAATCAGGTTCTAGGTCGAGTGGGGTTGGCTGGCCATCCATAAACTCTCCGAGGTTATCCAGAATCTTCGCCAACGGGTCGGTCTCCACCGTATCTGTGGTCAATCAACATCTGAACTCAACATTAAAACCTGACCTACATGAGATAGGTAACATAAAATTACTTAACAGCTAACTATTAACTTGGTCAGCATAACTGGAGTTAATATCAGTAACCACATTCATAATACACTTAATAATTTAACTGCGTGAATGTAGGGCATGAAAACTAGCTATCTGCTAATATTCACCAACATCAGTGTTTCAACAGTTACTAGGCCTCAAGGCATAACAGTTAGTACACTCAGTTTAACATTCAACATAAAATATAATTAAAACATACATCTCAATGGAGCTACTCCACTTACTGGTGGTAGCAGTCCTAAATACAGAATACCATGAAATATCCTATTTTTGTCAGTTAATATATATACCATTTATTAACAAAGATAAGGCACCTTAGCCGTTAGCTTATAGCTCACAGCTAGCATACAGCAATACGAGGCGCAGAGGCTAGCACCGTTTATACACGAGGTGCAGCGGCTAGCACCGTTTATACCGAAGTCAATAATCTAAAATGGTGGATGTCGCATATAAGTTGACGGATATAAACTCACCAGTGCAAGAGAACGGCACATTACTCTGGCATGCCTTCCAACTTAGACTCTTTCGTAGCACTCTACACTGTTGGTAATTTACACCCGTAATAGCAGCATCAACATACCGCTACGATGGCTCAGTTACTACTGAAATCTCTTCCTATCTCCCTCGCTAGCTGAGAGGCAGGCTCAGCCATCCCATTGGCTGGAATGTAACAATTCAGATGACGCAGATCTAAAATTGGCCGCATACTCCTATTTTTTGGCGGACCAGGAAATAACGGCTGTAAAAACCTCCCTCCCTCAGGGAACGGGGTACATATTCTATGGCCCCTTTGTCCAAGAGGGATCTTACTTCCTGCGCTAACGTCAGGCTCTGGTCTATGCTGACTACTATGGTGAGCACACCTCTGAACCGGGGGGGGTAGAGCTATAAACTGGATCCAGTAACCCTTTTCTACGGTAGACAGAACCCATGGAGACACATTTGGCAGTATTTTCCACGCTGCCAGATGGTCTTTTAGTGATGTTAACTGTTCCACATTCTATTGGAGGGAAAGCATCAGATTTTCATTGCCTGTGACAGCTCGCTGACCAGAGAACACTGAAAACTTGGGACCGCCTTGGCTAGGGGAGGCCCTACAGTAGCACTGGGGGCTAACTGCCCTAACAACCTCATGTGCCCTGATACGTCCCTCCACAGCCCCTCAGGACCGCTCTTCTTTATCTGCTTCGCCTTTATGACCATTCTCAGATTAGGCCTAGTAGCAGGCCGCAAATGCGGCCGCCCGGTTCCCCTGGCTGTCTGCGGGGGTTGGCGGCCCCCTCGTACACTCGTACTCCCTCGTACTAGTGCTGGCCCAGGCTCCCTGGGACTCGTGGTTGCCCGGGTGAACTCGAGACAACAGGGAAACAACTGGCTGAATGCCGCCATATGTCAAGCTCACTCAGCAGGTCTGCTTGGTAGGCCTGCAACACTGTCATTGTCTGCTGTGACCCACAAGCAAGACTACTACCACATAGGCCTTGCCCACCAATGCCACGTTGGCCTTACACGGTGGCTTGGATGGCAAAGCCGGCCCCCCTAATTACCTGCCGTTGATGGAGAGAGGTAGCTCGCAAGGGCCTCCTCCACCTTCAGCATAGCTAAATAGCCATGCCGGTCATTCACCACAATGGCCGAATAATCCAACATTGTGGGGTTGTAAATACGGCTTATGCATGGTTTTCCCCCAGAAGTCTGATATTTTGTCATGCACTTCTGGAAGAAAGGGGAATTTCTGCAGTGTGAGGGATTTACTTTCACTGGAAGAAAAAGGCTCATCCAGCCTTAGTAATCACTTCAAGCAGCTCTTTATATACTGCTCAGTTTTTAGCACATCCTTCTGGCTCCTGGGAGTCAGAGAGGAATTATTATTATTATTATTATTATTATTATTGTTTGTGTTTTTTTTCCCCCTTTTGGCCTTCCATAGCGGAAAGAGGAGTCGTGACGCGAGCTCCAAAATCCAGCGGAGAGCCGAACCCGGAAGACAGAGCAAGAGATAGAGCCACGCTCGTCTCCGGCTCCTCTTCCGGATCCATAAGAGATCCCCCGAACCTGAGATGGCTAGCTGCCTCAGCAGCGGCCGGCCCAGCTCTGCGATGCTCTGAAACCCAACTGGCTTTGGCTTCCGAGAAGAGCGCGAGTCGTGAGCCAAGCTGCTTAATGAGGCATTACCATGCACAGCCTCTCAAGGCTGCCATCACATGCTACAACCCTAGACAATTCACCCAGAAAGTGTGCACTATTCCCTGTGATGAAATGGGAGCAAGCCGTAACACACTTCCTGAATTCTCTCACTCATATTTTTCTCTCTCGCTCATTCCTTTTTTTTTTCTTCTTTTTTTTTAAAAGGGATAGAAAAGTTCTGAGATTTTGAGAAAAGACAGAGAGAAAATTAAGCTTCTTTTTGTTTCTTTACACAAACAACCAACATGAAGTCTTTCGCTGAAGATAATAAAGGCTGATGGCGCAGTTCACAGGTGCCATATTTATATCACGCGACACGCTTAATTGCCATGTCACCTGATCATGGCAGGCCTATAAATAGGCATGATTTTACACATGCTTCAGATGACGGTCAAGCGCAAGAGGTGCTCCCCATAGTGTTATGCTAAACGCAACATCGAAGTTCCCTTTGAAAGGGAACCCTGCGCTCACCTAAAACCAATGGCAGAGATTGGTGCAAGGTACCATTGTAAATATTGTATGTGAATATTAAATGGAGTTACTTTAACTCCATTTAAGGTTAAAGTAATGGGTTGCAAACAATGACCTTTTAGTTACCATGTTGGAAATGTATCCTCCATCTCATTGTTTGATTATAAATACAAGCTTTATATAAATCCCTATATTTTTAACATGAAACTTTATTTTTTAAAGGGAAATTAATGGTTTCAGAGGATTTTTATTTAGTGTTAAGCATAAGCCATAGGAAAATTCCACTCTGCTATCATAGCAGTTTAGTTTAAAAATGCAAAAATTGGCCTTTGCTGTTCCCTGTAAGAGGTTAATTTAAACATGTCTAGCAAAACATCATATGCATTCATTTAACTTACTATTTCCTATAAATCATGACTGAGCACTTTGGAAAGTAATTGGTTCAATATTTTTGTGCAGTCTAAAGAAACATGCAAGCAATGTTGAATGTGGGGAAAAAAGGAGATCAGTGGAATGAATGGACCTGAAGCATGTGTAGGATGTAGTTGGAATGGCAGAGGAGGGCAATCCCCATTTTATACCATGCCTGTACTTTTCTCTGAAGTTCCTATGTTATCATTGACTAGGATAATTAAATAGGGGCCAGACATGTATTGTTTTACAACAGCAATTGCAAAATAGGTACCAAATATTACTCTTTCAACACACTGCTCACATTTATATACTAATCACACATGTTGGAGTATTTGTAAGTTTGTAAATTGCTCTGATATTTGCAGGTTTGAGGCATATACATTTTACATTTTTGCAGAGTAAAATGTTCAGAGAAAAAGAGTATGTGGTAGAAAGGGTGCAAGGAGTCATTGATTATTTTTCCTTCCCACATTCTGGACCTTGGGGTAAACATGGCTAATTTCTTTGTATAGTCGTTTCAGTCTAACAATGTGTTTTGCAGCTTGCTCTACTTGTTGGCAGAACCAAACAAGGCTGTTAAGGGGTTTGTAAGTAAATATTCACTGATAATTATAGGACTTAATTAGTGGGGTAGAGAGTTGGCTGTTTTAGCAATTAAGTTGTCTTCCCAATTCTGGTCCCAATTCCCTGGAACTTCAACATCCTTATAGTCATCACAGCCTTGTTTTGTATAGTAACACAAGACAGTGGTCAAGTACTACTCCTTTAGTAGTTGTAGTAGTAGTAATAATATAACAAAAATAATATAATAATAATAATAAGAAGAAGAAGAAGAAGAAGAAGAATGAGTAATAATATTAAAAGTATAGAAAAATAGTATAGAATTTTTTTTTCTCCAAACCATAAATCCTTAATGATTTCCTTATTTATTACAACTTTCTGTGTGCAAAGAAAATATATTAAGGCTAACAGGAAACATGTAATTAGGATCTAGTATGTGAAATGTGAATGCCCTTTAATAATCATTGGTTGCTCATCCATCCACTAATGTTATTAATTTTCCAGAATTGACTTAAGACATTATTAGAGACTGCCTTATTTGTGGGTCATTGTTCAGTCTTTAAATAAGAGTTCTATATATGTGCCAAATATAAATAGTTCTATATACGGCAAAATAAATAAATAAATGAATAAAAATAAAAAGTATTTGTGCCAAGTTCAGATTTGGTAGAACCACCCACACCACACAGGCTTAAATTTACTACAGGGTTAAATCAATATTCTGTTGTTGTTTTTCCCATCTTCAAAAACAAAAGAAGACCCTGGATAAAAATGAATGGAATATTCTGAACATTTGCAGTGTCTTGAAGATACATGTATTGCTTCTGATCTGACAATTTCTCATGTGATTCCTTAACTTTTCTTTACAAAATGTGCAATATCAATGTAATTTAGTCTTAACATCCTCAAGCTAACACACAGACCCCACAGCTTGCTCAGGAGATTGGAAGGTTGCAACAAGAAGAAGACTGTAGCTGGTTCTTGCAGTTGCCATGGGCTGAATATGCTCAAAATCTACTAATCAATACATCAACTAACCTTAATCCTTTTCAGTGTATTCTCTGTTTCCACAGTGTTGGAAGCCTGTTGATGTTTCTGTAGCAGACCAATGTTTCTAAAACACTGGATATATCTGGCAAGCTTCCCATGCACACCACAAAAGAATACTCCACAAGCTATACCAGAATTTAGCTCCCATATAAAAAGCTAAGCAATATAATCAAAGTAAGCTTATGTTGCTATCACCTACAATTACCAGCTCACTACATATACAGCATCACGTCTACCTTCCACTTTACTTTAGTGAAGCCGCTGCAGCCATCATTCACTCCACAGACATATGGGAGGACTCGGAGCAGAAGTAGTTTCTATAGTTTCTATCATGGGTCACAACATAACAAATACGTGTTTCTCCAATGAATAGACCCATTCTGTTTATCTTCTTGGTTTTCCAGTTGTTTCTTACTTCAAGAATACATTCATTTCAGGCATTTTGCAAAATCTTGTCTTTTACTAGTCTTGAATAGTCAGAGCCTTGCTTTTCTCTTTGTATGTCTGCCTGGTGTTTTGAGCTTTTTTCCTAAACTAATTTTGTTTTATCTACATTGGATTGCTTGCTTTTTTATGCTTTTTACATGTGTTCATGTACTTCTGCCAAAACATAGGCTTTACTACATATCGCTGAGTATTTCATTAGTAATGAGCTTCAGTATTTTTGCCTTGAAGGACAAAAATGCATTTTAGAACTGACAATGAATATGTAGTACATTTGCATTTACATTTATTCATTTAGCAGACGCTTTTATCCAAAGCGACTTACAAATGAGGAAATACAAGCAAAGAGATATCAAGCAGAGAACAATACAAGTAGTGCTACCATACAAGATCCATTAATTGAGTTCCAGAAGAAGCAACGTGCACAGAGTAGAGGTGTAAGTGCCAGAGTAAGTTATTTATTTATTTATTTTTATGGGTTGGTTAGGTGTTCACATAGTAGATTTGAAGGACAAAATGTAACTGCTTACAAACAGAGAGAAAATGAGGCCAAAGCTCCATTCAGTGAAGTAAGATGAAATGCTCTTAAATATTAAAGCATTTTATTTGGGTTCATGCCCTCGGCAGTTAGTCAGTACTTTTAAAACTATAAATTTTTTTCAAAACAACTAAAGTTGCAGGTTTTCAGCACACGCCCCAGATAAGCACACATGCTCAATTCACTGGATAAGGGGAGAGAGAGAGAGAGAGAGAGAGAGAGAGAGTTCACATATTTAATTGAGGGACAACAAGGCTCAGGTGTTCCATGTTATTTATTACCCCTCTAGCTCGACCCCAAACACCCCCCTCCAAGTGCAGACCCACAATAATCCACACATCCACCTATTAAAATCAACAAAATGCTAAAAGAAATTAATCAAACATTGAAAAATTAAATAAAATAAAAACATAGAAAAATTGAATAAAATCATATATGTCAGTATTAATATAAAATTTTGTGACAAACAATCAAAAAAATCCACAATGGCAGGCAGGCATTTTTGAAAAGCCTGGGAATGTGGCTCATATGCAGGTCTGAAATCCAAGTATGTACTTTTTGTAAAGTTGCTAGGTAATAACAGACTAAGGCCAGACTAAGAATTAAGAACAGACCCTGACTAAGGCCATAGTCTGATCAAAGCAGTGTAGTTTCAACCACAAATAGAGAAAAAGCACTGCACAGACTAGCATAAATGAAAAACCTGAGGAGAAATTAAAATTCAGGTTTTTGAAGTTGCTCTGGCCCAACACAAGAAGGCAAACATAAAAGTATATGCATCTATGCATCAAGAACAATAATTTTATAGATGAGTGCATAGAACAAGCTGTATAGAAAATAATTTACGAAATGCACTAAGGTAAATGCACTTAATACTGTATATGAAAGAGTGAAGAACTACATGGATTAGTGAACAAATTTGAGGTAGGGGTCGAGGCTGAGGAGAACATTATACAATTGCAGCATAACTTCCAGATAATGTACATCTGGCATCCACTGACAAGGCGGTAATTGCAGAGGAGTAAAATGACTTTAGCAGGGATACCAACTTGAAATCCTCTATTTAACATTCAGAAGCATTGCACTAGGCAGACAGCATCTGTGAGGGGCTTAATGTTGTCCCATGTGAAGAATATTAGACTCACATAAAACAAAAGGAGACACTTAAATAAAGGAGTTTATTTGTAAACCAGTCATACAAACATTTATGAGAATTTTTTTAGTACTTGTAAATTCTGTAACTTCACATTTACATTTACATTTATTCATTTAGCAGACGTTTTTATCCAAAGCACTTACAAATGAGGAAATACAAGCAAAGCAATACATTAAGCAGAGAACAATCCAAGTAGTGCTACAATACAAGATCTTTTAATTGAATTCTAGAAAAGCAAAGTGCGCAGAGTAAAGGTGTAAGTGCCAGAGTATGTGGTTGTGTTTTTTATTTATTTATTTATTTTTATTTATTTATTTTTTTTAGGATAATGTGGGGTTAGCATTTTAGGGGTTATTTAGCTGTTTATGGAAGAGGTGGGTCTTTAGCTGTTTTTTGAAGATAGTGACAGATTCTGCTGTCGGGGTTGAGGTTGGAAGTTCATTCCACCACTGAGGGACAGTTAGTGTGAAGGTTCTGGAAAGGGATGGAAAAACAGTTTGTATCCTTCTTATGGTCCTGTGTCTGTAAATATATGCATGTACTTTTAAATATGGAATATACTGTAGTTTAAATTGCTTTTTATTACATTTGCAGCATTTAGCAAATGCCCTTATCCAGTATCAAAAACACATTCTCATGCTAGTTAACTAGATCAGGGACTATGTACTGTATAACATCGGGGACATTTTGTGAAAACCAGTCATTTTATATTACTGGCATTAATTAAAGAATATGAAAAATAAAGAAAGCAAGCCAACCCAAACCTATAAAGTTAATTAAATAAAACTAATATTTCATATATTAGTATTAATATATTATACTATTATATATTAATATTATGATAAAAGAAATACTGCTGAACAGAGGATGGGCTGGTATGTTTGTGCATAGCCATGAGCTGTCAACAATACCTCAGCTGACAGAAAATTTACTGCTTACTTTTTATTATTAATATTTATATCATTATATTTATTGGCGAAGAAGTCAGTTAAAATAACTTCCACTTCAGTCTTTACCCTAATCATTCATTCCATGCTCCCAGCTGTCTGTGCACTAGACACAGTTATGGAGTTTTGTGGGAAGAGTAATTAAGTGTCCAAATTTCTCTATAACAAAAGCTAACGATGTTCAAAGCAAGATAGCTGGTACAAGAATATTCTGCAAACTTGACAAAAAGAATAAATATTGAACATCAATTATCATTCCACAACACTGTCCACATTCTTTGGAGATGTTACATATTTGAATGTTACTCATTTTCCATAAAATCCACCAGTGAAATCTTCCAACAAAATTAAATTTTAGAGACATTCATGATGTGTATGCCACATCATAAGACATGGTCATTACTGTTTCATCTGATGAAATGCAGAGGTCAGTGGAGATGGACATAAAATTCAGTGCTGACAGCAGGTAGAAGTAGTGAAATGAAGTAGTGAAATGTTATGTGAAACTGCCAGAGAATGTGTAGCCCAGCAAAGACGAAGTGAAAACAATCACAAACATGTCAGCTCTAACTGACATGAGTCACACTGATCTACAACAGCTATTATATAAGACTAAATACCAGACACAGTACCTCTGACCTCATTTACTTAAGGAAAATACACCATTAAGATTAAAATCACTGACGGGTGAAGTGAATAACATTGATTATCTTCTTAGAATGGCACCTGTCAAGGAGTGGGATATTTTAGGCTGCAAGTGAACGGCCATTTCCTGAAGTTGATTGTTAGAAGCAGGAAAAATGGGTAAGTGTAATGATCTGAGTGACTCTGACAATGGCCATATTGTGATGGCTAGACAACTGGGTGAGGGCATCTCCAAAACGGCAGGTCTTGTGGGGTGTTCCCAGTGTGCAGTGGTTAGTACCTACCAAAAGTGGTTCAAGGAAGGTGTTCAACTGGCGAGAGGGTCCTGGTCACCCAAGGCTCATTGATGCGAATGGGGAGTGAAGGCTAGCCTGTCTTGTCCTATCCCACACAAGAGCTACTGAAGCACAAATAGCTGAAAATGTTAATGCTGGCAATGACAGAAAGCTGTCAGAACACAGTGCATTTCAGCTTGCTGCAAATAGGACTGCGTAGCCGCAGACTGGTCAGAGTGCCCATGCTGACCCCTGTCTATGTTGAAAGCACCTACATTGGCCACGTGTACATCAGAACTGGACCATGGAGCAATGGAAGAAGTTGGCCTGGTCTGATGAATCATGTTTTCTTTAGCATTATGTGTATTGCTGAGTGCATGTGTGTCACTTACCTGGGGAAGAAATACCACCAGGATGCACTATGTGAAGAAGGGCAACTAGCGGAGGAAGTATGATTCTCTGAGGAATGTTCTGCTGTGAAATCTTGGGTTCTGGCATTCATGCGGAGGTTACTTTTACATGTACACATTCATGGCAATGGCATTCACTAATGGCAGTGGCCTCTTTCAGCAGGATAATGTGCCCTGCCACACTTGGCCTCCAAATTCCCCAGATCTCAATCTGATCAAGCATCTGTGGGTTATGCTGGACAAACAAGTCCAATCCATGGAGGCCCCACCTCACAACTTGGTTCCAGGTACCACAGCAAAGCTGTCCATTCCTCGAGGGGTCAGAGCTGTTTTGGGACCTTCACAATATTAGGCAGGTGGTTTTAATGTTTGTTTGTTTATTTATTTATTTATTTATTAGAATTCAGATTGTCTTAAAGCAGCTTTATAGCTATCAAGATATTAAACCACTAGTAAGCATGTTAAGCTTGAGAACAACAAAGAAAAAAACTCACCAAAGTGGAGCTATAAGGAAGAAGCCTTGAAAGAAGCTAAAACTCAGCAGAACCCCATTCTCCTTTGGCTGACACTGCAAATCAAGAGTTATATTTATGTTATATATTCTAGGAATTACAGTTTATGAGGAACATATTAATAGAATAGGTTAATGACCAGCATATTCACTGGGATGCTGTGATATGAGTAGCAACCTGGGTATCTGCTGATGAAAACTGCTGGTGGGAAATATATAGATAAAAAAAGAACAACCCCCCCCCCCACACACACACACACAAAACCAACATAAAAAGCACCAGCACTGATGCAGATGGAAGATAATGACACCATGGAAGACAACCGAGATTCTGTATAACAGTACATAATCTTTAAAGAGGAAGCAATAAGTTCCACAGCTGACTAGTTATTATGGCAGTATACGCTCTACGCAGACCTTATCACAGAGTGACCAACCTCTGGCTGTTACATAACAATTATCCAGTGTTTTCAAGATTTCAGCCCCTCTTGAATCACTTGTAAATTTCAACAGAAATCATCCTAAAAACATACATGGCAAGCCTCAATGTTTTGCTATGCACATATGTTGAATTAACTCGTAATACCATAGAGACCTCTTTAGTCTGGCAAAGCAACTGCTACTTGATCTAATTAGCTAATCATTGATAATTTTTGCTACAGCCTTCTCTAAGAAAATTCTGCAATTTCTGAAAATTTTGAGTGTTGCCTTGCCTAAAAGCCTCCCATATAATGTCCATACAGGCAGGCAGAAATAATTACTTCCCATTAATAAATAGCTTCTGGGTGTTTGCTCTTTAGATAGCCACCTAATATTGAGTATGTGTTGAAGATGAAAACTCACATGTTTGCATTACCCAAAGAACAGTAAGGATCAATATATCAATTAAAAGAATAAAAATCTATATACCTAAACAAAAATTTTATATTTTCACCCATCCTTCACAATAAATATAGATTATCAATAGCACTACTCTCTCTCTGTCTCTCTCTCTCTCTCTCTCTCTCTATACATTGAAGATGAGACTCTGCAGCTTATTTTCTTTACAGTGACAATGAATCTCTGTTGTCACAACGCATATGAGCTAATGATCTGTTAAAAAGAGAACCTTTCCCCTGACTTATTTATCGGGTAGTTCATTAGGCAAGTTGCATTCAAAGGAATAATACACTGATAAAACCATGAGCTTTTGGGTGAATATAGTGAATTGTGGGGGCTGAGACCTCTGTGCTCCTCTGGGAGTCTGTAGCCATTTGATATTTTGCTCTTTTTAAAAGAGCACCAAAAGCTAAAATTGCCTTGTGTATTGTGATCAGTGCAAGGCTGTATATATTTGATATAGTAGGTCACTGCATGGATGAAAGGATAAATGGAACTACAAGTCATAAAGGACTAATTTAACATCTAACATAATGTGTACAACCTTGAAGTACGTTCTTGAGATACCTCTTATGTATGTAACATAAATGTGTAGTGATGTGATGTGTGTCCTGAGTGCTTATATTCTCTGGTGTTTTGTTTCATGAAACATGTTTAAAGTAAATCTTGAAGTGGATTGTATTTGTATAAGAGCACATTCCAAATTATGTTATTCCGCTTATACCACAGCAATTTGCCAATGATTACAATTTTAATTTATTAAAGAATGATGCATTTATAGTTACATTTAATGTTATTGCTCTTTGTTATTGAACTCTGGGACAAGCTTGTTCATGTTGTCCTTTACATTATAGCAGCTACAAACAGTTCCTCACCAGCCTCTCCTGTATTCTCTCTCTTGAATTTCAAAAGGCAAAAAAAAAAAAAACACTGCTCGTCATGTTAATGAGAAACTTGAAAGTACAAACTCCTCTGTCCTGAAGACTGTCCGGTGTCAGGAGGCTTATTGACAGTGGACATCCAAGACTCCTTTCATAAATTCCACAAAAAACATAACCTTTTAAATGATTATATATATTTTTAAATCATCTATATTTCAAATTATTTAATCTATTTATTATTAGCCTTAGATAGAAACAATAATGTATTACTAAAGCATTAATATAAACCGATCATTATGCTACAGCTGGGACTGCTGACAGAGCTGTTCTGTTATAGAAAATGAACCATCTGATTTGACAATTCAACTGCGCTGTGATATAAGATCATACTGTACATCACATCATAGGGGTTTGTAGATGAGACCTAGTGTGAAACTGACAGAATAAAGATTTTAGAGCAAGAGGAAGACATTTGATGACAAGAGGACAAAACAAGAGGATTGTGATTTCCATCCATCTTCTACCACTTACTCCTTCTTCAGGGTCGCGGGGGAACCTGGAGCCAATCCCAGGGAGCATTGGGCACAAGGCGGGGTACACCCTGGACAGGGTGCCAGTCCATCGCAGGGCACAATCACATACACACTCGCACACCCATTCATACACTACGGACACTTTAGACACACCAATTAGCCTACCATGCATGTCTTTGGACTGGGGGAGGAAACCAGAGTACCTGGAGGAAACCAGAGTACCCGGAGGAAACCCCCGCAGCACGGGGAGAACATGCAAACTCCACGCACACACGGCCCCAGCGGGAATCGAACCCCAGACCTAGGAGGTGTGAGGTGAACATGCTAACCACTAAGCCACCGTGCGCAGGATTGTGATTTGATGAGTTAAAAAGATGATCCATTATGCCAGTGGTTCTCAAACTGGGGGTCACGACAAAATTTTTGGCAATAAACTCCAGAGGTGGTTTTCGTTTACACAGAGAGGTAGCCATATGGAAAAGTACCTTATGCCCATGGTTAAATAAGGTGGTGGCTCTTTAATGTTTTGGGGCTGTTTTTCTGCCAGAGGACCTCTACAATTTGTTAGGATACATGGCATCATGTACTCTATCAAATATCAACAGATATTAAATGAAAACTTGACTGCCTCTGCCAGAAAGCTTAAAATTGGCCATGGTTGGATCTTCCAGCAGGACAATGATAAAAAACATACATCAAAATCAACACAAAAATGGTTTACTGACTACAAAATCAAGGTCCTGGCATGGCCATCCCAGTCCCCTGACTTGAAACACATAGAAAACCTATGGGGTGAACTGAAGAGGAGAGTTCACCAGCATGGACCTCAAAATTTGAAGGATCTGGACAGATTCTGTATGGAGGAGTGGTTTCAGATCCCTTGCCATGTATTCTCCAACCTCATTGTCACGTAATGGAGGCTAGGACATGCAGATAAGAGCTTTATTATCCATCCATCCATCTTCTACCGCTTACTCCTTCTTCAGGGTCACGGAGAACCTGGAGCCTATCCCAGGGAGCGTTGGGCACAAGGCGGGGTACACCTTGGACAGGGTGCCAGTCCATCGCAGGGCACAATCACATACACACTCACACACCCATTCATACACCACGGACACTTTGGACACGCCAATCAGCCTACCATGCATGTCTTTGGACTGGGGGAGGAAACCAGAGTACCCGGAGGAAACCCCCACAGCACAGGGAGAACATGCAAATTCCGCACACACATGCCTCGAGCTCTGAGTGCTCATGAATGTGTCACCCACATATTCATGTTTTGCAGACTAAATACACTCAATGGCAATATTACATGCATTTATGTGACACTATTAGGGTAATTAAAGCGACCGAAGCAAGTAAATGATAGTCATCTGATTTACCTTTATTGTTGAATTTGTTCCATTACATAGTTGTAACATTGTTTAAACTATAGAGATAGACATAACTGGCTAGTGGATAACCAAGTTGCACTTTGTGTTTCTGTGTACCTTTGCAATTCAGACTCATACTGTAATAGTATGCACATTTCCTCAACCAATCTGTATCTTTTATTGACTAAAAATAAGTTTTATTATCTTCACAGGATTTTAGCAACCTAGATCTAGTTAGCAGGCTAACCTAATCCTGAAGCTGTGCATAGCCTCAGGGTAAACACCAATATTGATCTGGTTGTCCAGCACCAGTTACAGCAGAGCAACATTTCCCCTTCAACCAAAACTTATATTTTAGGTACATTTTTAGGTAAGTTTTTTTTCTGTGTGTTATGAGCTGTTTATGATTCCACAGAATGAGCAGAGTTACATAGCAGCATTGGTGATGCACGAGCATCTCTGCATTACATCAGTCAAGATTACAGTGACGGATAACCAGCTAATGGCAGCTAAAATAGAATCTCTTGTTGAAAGTAAGAGGTTTTGTTTATTTACCTAGTGCTCACTAAATGTGCACAGTCGCATCAATGTGCACCTTAAAATATCGATTCTTACTTCTGTAAGACAGGAAAATGTGATAATGACAACAAATAATTATATCCTTAACATTATAAATGCTTGCAATATAAATCACATACTGCTATACTAAACAGCAATACTTATTTGCAGTGTGCAGTATATGGTTTAGGGCACAAACCTGAGATTAACCCATGCAACAGAAACGGATTTAGCACAACCCAAATTTTTTATTTTATTTTTTTTTTTCACGAATAGCTTGCAGTAGCATTTATCTACCAAAGTTGGTGAAATTCCAAACTCTTACATCAGGCTCCAGGTTCCCCGTGACCCTGAAAAGGAGTAAGCGGTAGAAGATGGATGGATAGATGGATGTTCAAATAAAAATTCGGCATTTGTAGTCCATCCTATAGAGACTGTGTCTGTTCCCTTAGCTAAACAAATACATAGAAATTTTCAGAAAGCTTGTTTTAGTCATACTGAATGCACTGCCAGCAATTTGATCTGAAGCTAAGACTACTAAATATTAGATCTCTTACGTCTAAGACACTTATTGTTAATGAAATCCTCATGATTAGGAATTTAGTATAATGTGTTTAACAGAAACCAGTACATAGCACTAAATGAAGCTAGTCTCCTGGATACAGTTATATACATCAGCCTCGACTAACTGGCAGAGGAGGAGGTGTTGTACTCGTCTATAGTCATAATCTAGGCGTCACACAAAAACCTAGTCATAAATTCAACTCTTTTGACAGAGTTGAAAAAGTTCTTTATACCAGTATAACATACGTAGCCACAAAAAAAGTCGAATCCACTAATTATTATTTACAGACCCCAGGGCCATATACTGAATTCCTTCCGAATTTGCAGATTTTATCTCAAACTTGGTTGTTTCTCAAGACAAAGCATTAATCATTGATGATTTTAATATTCATTTTTGATAACCCAAAAGACCCTCTGAGAAAAGCGGTTGTGTCTATTTTAGATTAAGTAGGGGTCAATCAGAATGTAATAGGACCCACTCATAATGGTGGTCACACTCTTGACCTGATATTAACATATATCAGGTCATAATATAGAAAATATAGTCACACTTCCTCAGTCTGATGTTGTCTCAGACCATTATCACATCTCGTTTAATTTGCATATTGATCATAATATTTGCGCCTCACCATGCTACCGCGTAAAACGTACATTCACGTCAGCTACTGCACAGCTATTGAGTTTCATCAATAACCTCCTAGAGACATCAATTATATTTGGATCACCGTCTGATCCCAAAGAACTTGATCTAGTGACAGAATTCTTAGAGTCAATGCTCTGCTACATGCTAGATAGGGTGGCTCAACTTTAAAGAAAAATTATTAGAGAGAAAAAGCTAGCACCCTGGTATAACGATCACACACGTACCTTAAAACAGACCACTCAACAATTAGAATGTAAATGGCATCAAACCAATTTGGGAGTATTTCAAATAGCATGGATGGAGAGCCTCCTGAACTATAGAAAATCTCTTGGTGCTGCTAGAAAATTTTATTTCTCCACCTTAATAAAAGAAAACAAAAACAAGATAGATTTCTATTCAACACAGTAGCAAAATTAACTAGGAATAAACCATCACAGAAACAGGCACATAATCATTATATAGCAGCGATGATTTCATGAATTTTTTCATTGGTAGATATTAGATATGCAATTCAGCTAACCATGTAGATGATAATATAGCAATATCAGATCAATGATTAGAACATTTTACTCCCCTTAGAGAGACCAAACTAATTTCATTAATCTCTTCAGCAAAATCATCAACTTGTACACTAAATCCCTTACCTACATGTTTCTCCAAACAGATTATTCCAGAACTAAGTGAACCCCATCTAAAAATAGTAAATTCTTCCCTTAGCATTGGCTATGTTCCTAAATCATTTAAACTTGCAGTTATCAAAACCCTGATTAAAATACTTGAGCTTGACCCCTGTCAACTGTCCAGCTATAGGCCGATAATAAAATCTCCCCTTTATCTCCAAGATATTAGAAAAGGTTGTAGCACAGCAGTTATGCTCGTACCTACATAGGAATAACATTCATGAAATGTACCAGTCAGGATTTAGGCCACATCATACCACAGAGACAGCACTGGTTAAAGTAGTAAATTACCTACTATTGGCCTCTGATCAGAGTTGTGTCTCCTTGCTTGTGTTACTTGACCTTATTGTAGCTTTTGATACCACTGGTCATATTATTCTCCTTGATAGACTAGAAAATGGTGTTGGCATTAAGGCAACAGCCCTCTCCTGACTCAGGTCTTATTTGACCGATCACTATCAGTTCGTAGATATAAATGGCGACTTCTTGTGGAACGTTTGGTGTTCCACAAGGTTCTATTTTAGGCGAACTGCTTTTTACTTTATATATGCTACCTCTGGGTCAAATTATTCGTAAACATGGAATTAGCTTCCACTGGTATGCTGATGATACACAGTTGTATGTTTCAGCAAAGCCAGACAACAGACAGCAGCTTATTAAAGTTGAGGAATGTGTAAAGGACATTAGACATTGGATTTATTAACTTCATTTTACTTAATTCTGACAAGACAGAAGTACTTGTACTAGGACCAAATGCAGCTAGAAGTAAGCTTTCTGATTACATAGAATCTCTGGATGGCCTTTCTGTTTTGTCATGTGCAGCAGTAAAATACCTTGGTGTGATTATTGACCCCAGCCTTTCATTTGATGCTCATGTAATAATGAAATGATAATATTACTAGGATAGACTTCTTTCATCTAAGAAATATTGCTAAGATAAGAAAAATTATATCACTACATGATGCAGAAAAATTAGTTCATGCTTTCATCACTTCTAGGCTGGATTATTGTAATGCCTTACTGCCTGGATGTTCCAGTAGGTGCATAAACAAACTCCAGTTAGTCCAGAATGCAGAAGCAAGAGTCCTTACTAGAACCAGAAAGTATGACCACGTCACCCCTATCTTATCCATACTGCATTGCCTCCCAGTAAAATTTCGCATTTATTATAAAATACTACTATTGACCTATAAAGCAGTGAATGGTCTTGCCCCACAGTACCTGAGCGAACTTTTGGTCTTTTATGATCTGCCATGCCTACTTAGATCAAAAGGTGCAGACTATTTGTTGGTACCTCGAATAGTGAAGGCTACAGAAGGGGGAAAAGCTTTCCTTTACAAAGCCACACTGTTATGGAACAGCCTTCCAATTAGTGCTCGGGACTTAGACACAGTCTCAGTGTTTAAGTCTAGGATGAAAACATTTGTTAATCAAGCTTACCATGAATAGACTTTCTTTTACACAAAGTACAAAATCTTGTGCAATATGTGATAGTAAGCATGCCTAACAATCTCTCCCTCTTTTTACCTCCCTCTCCCTCACTCCTTCTGTCGAGCCACACATGACATTATGGAGATGCCAGTGATCCTGACCCTTTCTGCTCTCCGGACCTGCCTGATCCATCCTGATGCCCTACCTCTGGATGGAGCTCTCATCAACTGGAGGCTACATTATGCCACTGAGGACAACCCCAAGCAGTGCAGCCTGGAGATTGCTGAGGATGGTGCCGCTTGTAGTACCATGGAAATGGTTTTGGACCTCAATTCCACATGGACATTCTCGCTGTGATTGCTGGAACTACAGTTGCTGCTATGGCCTTAGGACTTCAATTACCACATACAATTTTGCACTTGTCTCCTTTAGTGAACAGTTGACCAGTTCAATAAAACAGACTTTATATAAAAATCCTAATGAACTTTCCTTTACTTTCACACTATCTGTTGTTACCCAGATGAGGATGGGTTCTCTTCTGAGTCTGGTCCCTGTCAAGGTTTCTTCCTCATATCATGCTAGAGAGTATTTCCTTCCCACCGCTGCCACCGGCTTGCTCATTAGGGATAAATTCACACACTTAATATCTGTATCCTGTGTTTATATATTTCTGTAAAGCTGCTTTGAGACAATGTACATTGTTAAAAGCGCTATACACATAAAATTGAATTGAACTGGTATGAGCCATAGACTAGTTTGGGGAAGGACAATGCAGTGTGTGAATTTGTGTGTGAGCATGTGCTTTTGTGTATCCTTTGGAAACTTTGTGTAAATGTCTGCAGTTGGTCACAGCTGAGCTAGCTAATCTCCATATCTGCCTTACACAGCACAGCCTCTGGAGTCACTTTTTTCTCTCTGCCGCTACCCTCTGTCACTTCCAGGCCCAGGGGTATCACTAGAGATTTATGGGTCGGAGGGGCTAAACCTTCACTAGTGGGGTCTGGGAGCATATTTCCCCAGAATCCCCTCAGATTTTTTTTGGCCCCAATACATTTGTCATGAACTTTTAGAGTAGCGATATGCATAATGTCGATTTAAACATATGGCTAATTGGTCAGGTTTGTATATACATGACATCTATCCACTTACAATGGATATAAGAAGTCTACACACCCCTATTAAAATGGCAAGTTTTGTGATGAAAAACATTAAACCAAGATAAATCATGTCAGATCTTTTTACACCCTCCATGTGAAATTAAAATACATATAAATTAAGTGAAAACAATCAGCAACATTTTAAGGAAAAATAGGAAAAAATTACAATAGCTTTGTTGCATGTGTGCACACCCTTTTATAATTGGGGATGTGTCTGTGTTCAGAGTTAACCAAGCACATTCAGTCTCACGTTAAAAGTAATCAACCAGCTGTCATCAATTGAATTATTCTGATTTACCCCCCCCCCCAAAAAAGAGCAACTGTTTCTGTAGGATTTTCTTGTCATCTTCTTGGTATCTGACTGCCATGGTCTGCAATGAGCTGAAAAATTCCATACAGGGTCCCACTGTTCAAAGGAATAGAGGGGTACAAAAACACCCCCAAAAAATTTGATGTACCATGCAACACCATGAAGGCCATCAACAACAAATGGAGAAAATGGAGCACCACAGAGACATCACCAAGAACAGGACATTGCTCTAAAATTTACAAAAGGACAAGACAAAAATTTACCATGGAGGCTGCCAAGAGACCAATGGCAACATTAAAGGGACTGCAGGAATATCTGACAAGTTCTGATTATTCACTGCACATGACAACACTCTCTTGTATTCTTCACATGTCTCGGCTACGGGGTAGGGTGCCTAGACAGAAGCTCTTTCTCAAAAAAAAAAAAAAGAAAGAAAAAGAAAAAAAATCCAAGTGTTTCAAAAGGAGTCAGCAGCGTTGGATGCAAATGCAGATTTATTAAAGTAAAGTGCAAAACAAATAAAAGAACATAGAGAGCAAGAATCATGAAATAAAACAATGTATAAGAGGCAAAACACATCAACTAAGAGCTAGGCTGTGGCACCCACAACAAGACATGAAAATGACAACAAAAGCATGACAATGAGGTGCTGAAACACTAGAAAATAAATAGAAGTGCTAATGAGGGTGAGATGAGGCACAGGTGAAAGTAATTAGGACATGTGACATGGTGGTGCTGTTGGGAAGTGTTGTTCAGTACCTTTGGGCGCTATGATGACACCAAGCACAACTAAATCAGCATGCTGAAGTTAAAATGGAATTTCACATTTCAGCATGACAATGACCTAAAGCATACATCCAAAACAACAAATCAAAAGGAATGGCTTAACCAAGAAGATCAATGTGTTTGAATGAACTAGCCAGAGCCTAGACCTGAATCCAACTAAAAATCTGTGGGGTAACCTGAAGCAGGCTGTGCACAGGAGATGCCCTTACAATTTGATGGATATAGAATGTTTTTTGCTAGAAAGAGTGGTAAAATATTGCAAAGTCAAGATGTGGCATGCTCTTACCCAATAAGACTGAGTGATGTAATTACATCAAAAGGTGCTTCAACAAAGTATTAGTTTAGGGGTGTTGTTAGGTTATTGTAACTTTTTTTTCCCTGTAAAAGATTTGGATTGTTCTTCACTTTACTTGTATACTTTGCAATTTCATATTAAAGGTGGGAAAAGATCGGACATGATTTATCTTAGCGCTGTCCTTTTAATTCACAAAAAACACCATTTTAATAGGGGTATGTAGATTTTTGATATCCATTGTACAACAGGCACAGACCAACAATGGTCCCAACAATGGTCTAATATTTCCACCTCGCCTCGCTACTGCGTAAAACATACTTTCACATCAGATACTGCACCAAGCTTCATCAATAGCCTCCCAGAGACATCAATTAGATTTGGATCATCGTCTGATCTGATAGAACTCAATCAGGTGACTGAATGCTTAGAATCAACACTCCGCTACACGCTAGATAGAGTGGCTCCACTCAAAAGAAAAATAATTAGAGAGAAAAAACTAGCACCCTGGTATAACGATCAAACGCGTACCTTAAAACAGACCACTCAGCAATTAGAACGTAAATGGTGTCAAACCAAATTGGTAATATTTCAAAAAGCATGCAAGGAGAGCCTCCTGAACTATAGAAAATCTCTTAGCGATGCTAGAAAAGTCTATCTCTCCACCTTAATAGGAGACAACAAAAACAATTCTAGATTTCTATTCAACACAGTAGCAAAAATAACTAGGAATAAAACCACTACAGAAAGAAGCACTCAATCATTACATAGCAGTGAAGATTTCAAGAAATTTTTCATTGGTAAGATTGAAAATATTAGATGTGAAATTCAGGCTATTAAATTAAAACCAGACAGTATTATAACTAACCCTATAGATGATAATAAAGCAATATCAGATCAATGTTTAGAATGTTTTACTCCCCTTAGAGAGACCGAACTAGCTACATTAAGCTCTTCAGCGAATTCATCAACTTGCATACTAGAACCTGTACCTACATCTTTCTTTAAACAGATTTGTCCTGGAGTAATTGAACCACTTTTAAATATAATCACTTCTTCCCTTAGCACTGGCTATGTACCTAAATCACTTAAATTAGCAGGTATTAAACCCCTGATTAAAAAACCTGACCTTGACCCCTCTCAACGGTCCAGCTATAGACCAATATCAAATCTCCCATTCATCTCTAAGATCTTAGAAAAGGTTGTAGCACAGCAGCTATGCTCGTACTTACATAGGAATAACATTTATGAAATGTATCAGTCAGGATTTAGACCTCGAGCTCTGAGTGCTCATGAATGTGTCACCCACATATTCATGTTTTGCAGACTAAATACACTCAATGGCAATATTACATGCATTTATGTGACACTATTAGGGTAATTAAAGCGACCGAAGCAAGTAAATGATAGTCATCTGATTTACCTTTATTGTTGAATTTGTTCCATTACATAGTTGTAACATTGTTTAAACTATAGAGATAGACATAACTGGCTAGTGGATAACCAAGTTGCACTTTGTGTTTCTGTGTACCTTTGCAATTCAGACTCATACTGTAATAGTATGCACATTTCCTCAACCAATCTGTATCTTTTATTGACTAAAAATAAGTTTTATTATCTTCACAGGATTTTAGCAACCTAGATCTAGTTAGCAGGCTAACCTAATCCTGAAGCTGTGCATAGCCTCAGGGTAAACACCAATATTGATCTGGTTGTCCAGCACCAGTTACAGCAGAGCAACATTTCCCCTTCAACCAAAACTTATATTTTAGGTACATTTTTAGGTAAGTTTTTTTTCTGTGTGTTATGAGCTGTTTATGATTCCACAGAATGAGCAGAGTTACATAGCAGCATTGGTGATGCACGAGCATCTCTGCATTACATCAGTCAAGATTACAGTGACGGATAACCAGCTAATGGCAGCTAAAATAGAATCTCTTGTTGAAAGTAAGAGGTTTTGTTTATTTACCTAGTGCTCACTAAATGTGCACAGTCGCA
The DNA here is from genome assembly GCF_023375685.1 of Ictalurus furcatus. Classification (NCBI taxonomy): domain Eukaryota; kingdom Metazoa; phylum Chordata; class Actinopteri; order Siluriformes; family Ictaluridae; genus Ictalurus; species Ictalurus furcatus. The sequence goes on from NC_071267.1 coordinate 18,365,042, forward strand.
TCAATGTGCACCTTAAAATATCGATTCTTACTTCTGTAAGACAGGAAAATGTGATAATGACAACAAATAATTATATCCTTAACATTATAAATGCTTGCAATATAAATCACATACTGCTATACTAAACAGCAATACTTATTTGCAGTGTGCAGTATATGGTTTAGGGCACAAACCTGAGATTAACCCATGCAACAGAAACGGATTTAGCACAACCCAAATTTTTTATTTTATTTTTTTTTTTCACGAATAGCTTGCAGTAGCATTTATCTACCAAAGTTGGTGAAATTCCAAACTCTTACATCAGGCTCCAGGTTCCCCGTGACCCTGAAAAGGAGTAAGCGGTAGAAGATGGATGGATAGATGGATGTTCAAATAAAAATTCGGCATTTGTAGTCCATCCTATAGAGACTGTGTCTGTTCCCTTAGCTAAACAAATACATAGAAATTTTCAGAAAGCTTGTTTTAGTCATACTGAATGCACTGCCAGCAATTTGATCTGAAGCTAAGACTACTAAATATTAGATCTCTTACGTCTAAGACACTTATTGTTAATGAAATCCTCATGATTAGGAATTTAGTATAATGTGTTTAACAGAAACCAGTACATAGCACTAAATGAAGCTAGTCTCCTGGATACAGTTATATACATCAGCCTCGACTAACTGGCAGAGGAGGAGGTGTTGTACTCGTCTATAGTCATAATCTAGGCGTCACACAAAAACCTAGTCATAAATTCAACTCTTTTGACAGAGTTGAAAAAGTTCTTTATACCAGTATAACATACGTAGCCACAAAAAAAGTCGAATCCACTAATTATTATTTACAGACCCCAGGGCCATATACTGAATTCCTTCCGAATTTGCAGATTTTATCTCAAACTTGGTTGTTTCTCAAGACAAAGCATTAATCATTGATGATTTTAATATTCATTTTTGATAACCCAAAAGACCCTCTGAGAAAAGCGGTTGTGTCTATTTTAGATTAAGTAGGGGTCAATCAGAATGTAATAGGACCCACTCATAATGGTGGTCACACTCTTGACCTGATATTAACATATATCAGGTCATAATATAGAAAATATAGTCACACTTCCTCAGTCTGATGTTGTCTCAGACCATTATCACATCTCGTTTAATTTGCATATTGATCATAATATTTGCGCCTCACCATGCTACCGCGTAAAACGTACATTCACGTCAGCTACTGCACAGCTATTGAGTTTCATCAATAACCTCCTAGAGACATCAATTATATTTGGATCACCGTCTGATCCCAAAGAACTTGATCTAGTGACAGAATTCTTAGAGTCAATGCTCTGCTACATGCTAGATAGGGTGGCTCAACTTTAAAGAAAAATTATTAGAGAGAAAAAGCTAGCACCCTGGTATAACGATCACACACGTACCTTAAAACAGACCACTCAACAATTAGAATGTAAATGGCATCAAACCAATTTGGGAGTATTTCAAATAGCATGGATGGAGAGCCTCCTGAACTATAGAAAATCTCTTGGTGCTGCTAGAAAATTTTATTTCTCCACCTTAATAAAAGAAAACAAAAACAAGATAGATTTCTATTCAACACAGTAGCAAAATTAACTAGGAATAAACCATCACAGAAACAGGCACATAATCATTATATAGCAGCGATGATTTCATGAATTTTTTCATTGGTAGATATTAGATATGCAATTCAGCTAACCATGTAGATGATAATATAGCAATATCAGATCAATGATTAGAACATTTTACTCCCCTTAGAGAGACCAAACTAATTTCATTAATCTCTTCAGCAAAATCATCAACTTGTACACTAAATCCCTTACCTACATGTTTCTCCAAACAGATTATTCCAGAACTAAGTGAACCCCATCTAAAAATAGTAAATTCTTCCCTTAGCATTGGCTATGTTCCTAAATCATTTAAACTTGCAGTTATCAAAACCCTGATTAAAATACTTGAGCTTGACCCCTGTCAACTGTCCAGCTATAGGCCGATAATAAAATCTCCCCTTTATCTCAAAGATATTAGAAAAGGTTGTAGCACAGCAGTTATGCTCGTACCTACATAGGAATAACATTCATGAAATGTACCAGTCAGGATTTAGGCCACATCATACCACAGAGACAGCACTGGTTAAAGTAGTAAATGACCTACTACTGGCCTCTGATCAGGGTTGTGTCTCGCTGCTTGTGTTACTTGACCTTAGTGCAGCTTTTGATACTATAGATCATGCTATTCTCCTTGATAGATTAGAAAATGTTGTTGGCATTAAGGGAACAGTCCTCTCCTGGCTCAGGTCTTATCTGACCGATCGTTATCAGTTCATAGATGTAAATGGGGACTTCTCCACGCATAACAAGGTTAAATTTGGTGTTCCACAAGGTTCTGTTTTAGGCCCACTGCTTTTTACTTTATATATGCTACCTCTAGGTCAAATTATTCGTAAACATGGAATTAGCTTCCACTGTTATGCTGATGATACACAGTTGTATGTTTCAGCAAAGCCAGAGGACAGACAGCAGCTTAGTAAAGTTGAAGAATGTGCAAAGGACATTAGACGTTGGATGCTAACTAACTTCCTTTTACTTAGTTCTGATAAGACAGAAATACTTTTATTAGGACCACGTGTAGCTAGAAGTAAGCTTTCTGATCACATGGTTACTCTGGATGGTCTATCTGTTTCATCATGTGCAGCAGTAAAATACCTTGGTGTGATAATTGACTCCAGTCTATCATTTAATGCTCATGTAGATAATATTACTAGGATAGCCTTCTTTCATCTCAGAAATATTTCTAAGATAAGAAATATATTGTCACTACATGATGCAGAAATATTAGTTCATGCTTAAATCACCTCTAGACTAGATTACTGTAATGCTTTACTGTCTGGATGTTCCAGTAGGAGCATAAACAAACTCCAGTTAGTCCAGAATGCAGCTGCTAGAGTCCTAACTAGAACCAGAAGATACGACCACATCAACCCGATTTTATCAACACTGTATTGGCTCCCAGTGAAATCTCGCATTGATTATAAAATACTATTATTAAACTATAAAGCACTAAACGGTCTCCTGCCACAGTATCTATGCGACCTTTTGGTTTTCTATGATCCCCATGCCTACTTAGATCAAAAGATGCAGGCTATCTGACGGTACCTCGAATAGCGAAGGCTACAGCAGGGTGAAGAGCTTTCTCTTATAGAGCCCCACAGTTATGGAACAGTCTTCCAATTAGTGTTCGGGACTCAGACACACTCACAGTGTTTATTTCTAGGCTTAAAACGTATTTGTTTACTCAAGCCTACCCTGAATAGACTTTCTGTTACGCTAAGCACAGTCCTAATAATCTTTTCTTTCCCTCTCTCCTTCTGCCGAGCCACACACAATTTTATGGAGATACTAGAGATCCTGATCCTTTCTGCTCTCCGGACCTGCCTGATCCGTTTCGGATCTCCTACCTCTGGATGGAGCTCTCATCCACTCCAATTCCAGATTGCTGGGACTACGGCTGCTTCTAAGGCCAAACAGACTTAAATCCATAATGAACATTTTCATACTATCTGTTGTTACCCAGATGAGGATGGGTTCCCTTCTGAGTCTGGTTCCTCTCAAGGTTTCTTCCTCTTAAAACATCTTAGGGAGTTTTTCCTTGCCACCGTCGCCACTCAGTGGCTTGCTCAGTTGGGATAAATTCGTACCTTTAATATCTGTATACCGTGTTGATATTTCTGTAAAGCTGCTTTGAGACGATGTCTATTGTAAAAAGCGCTATACAAATAAAATTGAATTGAATTTAATTGAATTCAAGCAATGCTATCTCCTAGTTGCAGGTCCTAAATATTTCATTCAAACACATTCAAATACATGTTTAACCTAGGTGACAGAATTGCAAGGTCTAAACATTTCAAGGTCTTTCACTGGGTGACCACTATAGTAACATTTTTTATACATCAGCATTGAGATAAAACTCTTGTGTCTAGCAATTAAATTACCACAAGATGAGTTTCCAGTGTTTTTTTTTTTTTTTTTTTTGCTATTTGTTTGTTTTTGTTTGTTTTCTGGATATTAGCCAGATGGTTGCATCAAACATGGTCATCAAACATATTATTTTTAATATAGAGAACATTACTGGATCAGTTATGTTTATATTTATTTGGAAGCATCCAATATTTGATAAATAAGAAGCTAACAGTGATACTGTAAAACTGCTCATTCATTTATTTCAAGAAAGGTTACATGATATTATGGCATATTTGAATATAAAGTACCTGCAGTTGGCATTATACTAGCCTTTCTGATTTCTTGATTTGGTAAGTGTTTAATATGAATACGAATTGATTATTCATATCACCTATTAACTTTAGTATGTCAAACAGCTGCTGCTGACTGACAAAACTTATGCATTTTATCTAGCTTGTATTATTTTTAATATTTAGCAATTTAAGATAATTAATTAGCTTATGTTATGACCAGACTCTAGGGTAAGATATAATTTAAGGGCATGCTAAAAGGCTTGCATAGCATTTGGGTGTATTTTTGTTTGTATTTATTTTTCTTTATATTATTCTCTTTACCCTAGGTTGAAACACTGAATTGTTCATTTCATGTATTGACACAACCTTAAAGAAAGGGGGGAGGGGGATCAGAGACAAGCTGAATTTGAATGAAGCACCAAGAGGAGCCAAAACATTATTGAAGCTTTAGATAAGAAGCTGCACAAGACCCTTAAGCCAATTTGGAAGCTCTGACAGAATGACGCCTGTTGGAAGATGCTTCCTTGCATGAGTTAGCAGGTGTTTGACAACAGATTGCCTCAAAGCTTGTGTAAAAACTTCCTTTAGAGTTCACATAGAATATGTTTGACTCAATGGGGGTTAGAAAAATAAAAATTAAGAAAAAAGCTAACACAGTAACAATATGGAGGTTTCCAAATACAAAGTCCATATAATTTAATGTCTAAAACTTACCTCTTATGGTATTTGTGACCAGTTTGTGTACCCCAATAAAGTGTTGATCATAATGGTTAAAAATAATGAGTGGAAGTGTTTAAAACATTATATTTAAATTTTCAGGGTTTTTTTTTTTTTATCAACATAATTGAATACATAGTATACAATATGTCCAAATTATGGCTGTGCCTATTATAAGCAAACTTTTGTTTGGTTTATGAGATGAGTTTTTCACAAAACAAATTATCCACCATGTCTGTTTTAAACAAAGCATGATATATCCCAGCAGAATTAAATCTCTGTGCTTTATCTAGCTAAGATGATTCACATCTGCTTCATTAGCATAAAAAATATTTTGGCTTGAAATTTAAAAGCTTTACAGTTTTAATAATGCAGACTGAAGAGTTACTGTAGCTTTATTACAATTTAGATTTTTCATTTAAGGTAGGCATGAATTGTCAAAGTTAAAATGTGAAAGTTATTACTGAACTCATCTTTTTCATTTAACTCTTTTTACCAGAGGCCCAAAAATGGAATTTCAACCTGCTTTGGAGGTGCCTGTGTTCAGCATTGAGTTTATTTGTGATGTCACACTCGACAGTAGTGATTAATGGCTCATATCAAAGTAGATAATCAGGGTTTTGAGAATTTTCAGTTTTTCATAAGATTTTCTATTTTTAAATGGCCTACTAGGTTTAAATGTTATAATTTTATTGTGGCAGTTGTATACAGTGTTTTCTCATTTTGTTATAATGCTTTAATTGATTTCTGTTACTGTATATTATATTCCATTCTCTATTTTTATTCCACAATTAATTTTCAATATAAATAATAATAATAATAATAATAATAATAATAATAATAATAATAATAATAATAAATATAGCTGCAAGCAGCAATACCAGGGTCAAGCCAATTATCGGCACCATGAGCAGCAAAAGAGGCTTTGTGACATGTTTTTGGTTAGAGTCTGATGAACAGTGTATGAGGAGTTAGTTAAAGTAAACTTCCAATCATAATTTTTTTATTTTTTTTTTTTTTTTAAATAACTAGAAATAGCTATTTCTCAGAAATGTTGTCCAGTATGTGGTGCTGTTATGAAACTGCTCAGGTAACATTGGGGCATGATGGTTATCATGCAGGAAAATGTTCTAGAGTTATTAGCCAAAATGCTGTTTTTGCTATCTCCTGACCAGTAGGGGCAGTGTGCCAAATCTCTGCAGGTGACCTCAGGGCCTAATGTTGATGACACATACCAAGTTTCGTCACAATCCCTCAAAGCGTTGTGGAGATACAGCTTCAAGTTAAATTTTGCACGTTCTTCAAATTCGTTGAATTGCCATTCAAAAGCTGTATGGTTTAAAAATATTCTGTGAATAACTTTTTGTTGTGAGTGCATGTAAATGATGCAGGCCAATTTTTGTGGAAATCATACAAACGGTCAAGGAGGAGTTCGAAAAGTAGGTTTTCAAAACATAGCAGACAGGAATTTTGCTCGACCATGATATATTTGGTATCTTTGTTCTCAGCCTGAACCACAGAATCTATCAGGACCAGTCTCATGACAGTAGACCGGGGTGTCAAACTCAATCGCACAGGGCGTCAAAACTCAAATCACACTTTAGGTCGCGGGCCGAACAGGATAAACATTTATTGAACAGACTAAAACTTTTTTGAACATAAATATGAATCGAAACAGACAGTATACAATATTATTCCAAAATAAATAAACTTTAAATAACTTAAAAAATATTGCTCTCCATAAAAAATATCTACTGTCAAAATTATACAAATTCAAAATATGAACATGCTGCAAAAAAACCTGAAAATATAAATAAAAATTGTGCTTTTAAGTAAAAGTTAAAATAATAACAAATCAAAACATTTCATTTTCTTTGCACTTATGCCATTTTGTTAGAGCTGGATGCTTGGCATCTTTTATGGGCAACAAGTTCGTTTATGTTTGGGGTAAGGCTCTGTGTTGTGAGATTCTCAGGATGGACTGCTGGTGTTCATCAGTGAGACGACTCCTGTGTGATGTTTTGTTAGTCTTCATCACAGAGAACAGCTTCTCACACAGATATGTGCTACCAAACATGCACAAGGTTCGAGCCGCATGTAGACGGAGGTGGGACATTGCATCAGGAATGAAGCGAGTGAACTGTGTCGTACTTTGTCTTTAGTGTCCCAATACACTGCAGCTCTATCAGCTCCATCTGAATCTGTACAGGTGCAGTTTCCACGTCAACGGCAAATGAAGCAAGTGAAGCAGCTCGAAATTACGTTTCTGTGCTTCAAAGTCACCAAAGCGCCGTGCGAACTCAGTGCGAAGTGCCTTCAGTTTATCAGCAAAGTGTGCATTTGGGAACACCGTGGCACTGACTTGGTTCAACATTACTTGGCAACAGGGAAAGTGAGACAAGTTGCATTGGTGCATTTGTGTCTCCCATAAGCGCAGCTTCACTTGAAATGCCTTCACTGCATCATACATATCAGTGATCATGCGGTCCCGTCCCTGGAGCTGAAGGTTTAAGACGCTGAGATGACTAGTTATGTCAGCCAGAAATGCCAACTCACATTTCCACTTTTCATCCCGCAGAAGTGTGGAGTCTTTTCCTTTACTGTCCAAGAACTGACACATTTCCTCGCCCAACTCAAAAACACTTTTGAGAACTTTTCCCCGACTTAGCCACCGCACCTCTGTGTGATAAGGCAAGTCGCCAAACCTAGAATGTATTTCCCTCATAAAAGACTGAAATTGGCGGTGATTTAACCCTTTGGCTCTGATAAAGTTTACGGTTTGCGTTACAGTGCTCATTACATGTTCCATTTTTAGGACTTTACTGCAAAGCGATTTCTGGTGTATGATACAATGATATGCTGTCAACTCACCAGTACAGTTCTCCTCCTGCATTTTTAACTGCATCCTTCCCACTAGTCCACTTTTTTTCACCGCACACCGCTGGTGCTCCATCTGTTGTAAGTCCAAGTTTGTCCCAAGGCAGCTTCATATCGGTTACACTTTGACATACGTTTTCACAAATGTCTTTTCCTGTCGTTGTCCGTGCATCAATTTAATGTCCAATATATCCTCTATAACGCACAAACTGGAGTCCACTCCACGAATGAAGATGGCCAGCTGTGCATATCAGTCATGTCAGTACTTTCATCCACAGCAAGGGAGTATGCAACAAAGTCTTTGCCTCTTTCAATCTACTGTGTTATCAAATCAGTGGCCATCTCACAAACCGTATTTCTGCTAAGGCTTACATTTGCAAACACCTGCTTTTTGTCTGGACACAAGACGTCGCACACTTTCATCATGCAACTCTTCAGAAACTCTCCCTCGGTAAATGGCAAGGCTGATCTCCTCTGCCACAATAAAGCTTTCATAGCAGCTTCACTTTGTGATTTTGCCTTGGTGAAAAACGTCTGCTGTGATGTCAGATTCCTCTTCAACTCTTCGACCTTCTGTAGCTTCTGCTCTGCATTCAGGTTTTTCAACTTGTCCTGATGTTTTGTCTCATAGTGCTGTTTTAGATTATATTCCTTAATTACAGCCACATTAGCTCCACAAAGAAGACACACAGGTTTACCGGCAATGTCAGTAAACATTTACCCAGCCTCCCACCGGTTTTGAAACTCTCTGTTTTCAGAATCAACTTTTCTCTTGGCCATTGTTAAGGGCTAGCTTAACTTGAAACTAGGGTTTTATACATCAACAGACGCTTGATCAATCTGACGCAATGGACGCGGCAATGATGTGGCCCGCGGGCCTTGAGTTTGACACATCTGCAGTAGACAAAAGGAGTCAATAGCTATTAGCATTTTTAAAATAGCATTATAATTTTTGACCACAAGGTTGAGCTGTCCCGAAACTTTTTGAGTCCTGTCAGAGCATCATGCCAAAGGCACTTGCCGAGTTTCATAATGACATGCCAAGACTAAATTCAAAATGGCCGACATCAAAAAAGGCAGACATAGGAATTTTTCACATTATTGGATTCGGTATGCCCCATTGAATCTAATGAAAAACATGTTTAAGATTTTATGACAAACTGTTCAGACTTTATAAGCAAAAATATGCTTTTTCATATCATGACCACTAGGGGGCACTGTTCCAAAACTGAGCAGTCATGATGGCTATGCCAAATAATCAGTTTTGTATGCATATACATATGGAGATATGCATATGCATTATGAAGATATACCCTCACATCCATTTTGGCATGCTCGCCATTGAATTTGTTGAAGCACCATTTGAAAATGGTCAAAATTCTGTGAATAACATTTTTGTCGTAAGTATGTCTAGATGATTAAGTCCAATTTTCATGCAAAGCGGTATAGAAGACAAAAGGCATAGGATGAGTTCGAAAAAGTAGGTTTCTCAGAAAATTCAAAATTTTTATGACAGAAAATTACGTCATAGGGTGCAATCATCTTGTGCCAAGGAAGCAGCGGAAATAAGAATTTTGTTTCTAAAAAAAGTTATTCACATAAATTTGAGTGCAACTTTGGACAGTTAGTGGCACTAGAGGGATTGAGTTAGAGACTCCAACTTTGCTGTATTAACACATCAGACTGTAATCTATCTGTATGCCAAACGTTCCCTTAAGCAGTTCTATGGGCTGTCATAGACTCAAGTGCGGAAGAAGAAAACTAACAAAACCAATAGTAGTTGTTATTATTATTATTATTATTATTATTATTATTATTATTATTATTATTATTATTATTATTATTATTATTATTATTATTATTATTATTATTATTATTATTATTATAACAACAGGACGCACGGTGGCTTAGTGGTTAGCACGTTCGCCTCACACCTCCAGGGTCGGGGGTTTGATTCCCACTGTGGCCCTGTGTGTGCGGAGTTTGCATGTTATCCCCCTGCTGCGGGGGTTTCCTCTGGGTACTCCGGTTTCCTCCCCCAGTCTGAAAAACCTGAAAACTCTTTAAGCTTTGTGAACTGTGACTCCACTGATGGCATTTAAACATGCTCTTATCCATAATGCCATGCTGTCAGCACTGCAAATCAATGCTGCCACTTCCTATAGAATCAAGCTATTTCCTCCACTGCTAGTGATGCATACAAATGTGCACTCTTACACAAAGTCTTGCACTGTCATGATGAATATAAGCCTGCCACATCTAAATGAGAGCAAATGAAGGCAAGAGAAAGAAGACAACAGAAATGATGAAGTCAAAAAATGATGGAAACAAAGAACTGGGACAGCAACACTTGTTGAAACTGAGGGAGTTAGATTTTTTGTTCTTTTTTTTCTGTTGGATTGGCATTTGCACATTATCAGATCATCATTATATAAAGAATGAAATAGCTTTAATTAAAACTACTAGAAATATTTTTTTTTTATGATGATGATGATGATTTAATTTCCTTGTATTTTAGATGTGAATATGTGGGCACTTAATTAAGTGCATGAAAACCGGAAGCAGGTGTGTTAGGCTGCATCTGAAATCGCATATTTTGACAGTGCCTACTGACGCAGCCTTAGAGTTCAGTTTAGTATGAGCAAAGTAAATTATGGATTGGATTGTGATCGGGAAGAAGAGCAGAGGCTCCTGGATCAGAAATAAAGCTGAATGTGACTATTAATTACATATATACATATTTGAAAACTCACTGACCACATTATTAGGAACACACTACCAGCAGTTTGTGTCATGTCACAGTAAACCTGTGACTACATTTCCCATCCTGCACTGCGGCCTACAAACATGGCCGCCATGGACTACACTTCCCACACACACATTCACCTTCTCTGGAAAAATGGCACCCAATCTCACACAATCTCACACAGCATATAAGAGACTTTGCGAAGTATACATTCAGCTGCCTAGTCTCTGTCGTTGTCCAAACCTTTTTTTCACATTTGCCATTCTGAGATTTCCCCTCTGTTTACTCTATTGACTTCGATTCTCTGCCCTACTTAGTTTTGCCTGTTTGTCTGATCACCTGACCTCTGCCTGGCTTTTGACTACGGATTTCTGCCTTATACTTGGACTTTGTTGTTATTAAATCTGCCAAACCTGCACTTGCTTCCGTCTCAGCCTCCATTTCATGACAGAATACTTTGCCAATAACATGGAAGCAGCAGGAAAACGGAGGAGACGTCATGCTAGGAAGACCACGCCATCCGTCCCAACCGTGGATTCGATTCAGTTTCCGCAGTGGACTGTAGTAGATCTCCCAGAGCAGTATGATGGCTTGTCTGGCGATCCTGAATATTTTCTTGTGGACTGCCAGATCTATTTTTCTAGCCTAGCGGACCCCAAACCCAGTGAGCAGCAGTGGATAAGGTTCATGTTGTCCTAGTTTTTTGACTCAGACTGCCAGTGGGCAAAGCATCTAGCAGCCATGGGATCCAGGGGACTGGAGAACGTAATTCAGTTTGTGAGACTATTCATGATGATGTTTGGCAGTCCAGAATCCAGGGCAGTCCTGGAGGATCTTTTGGGGCAGCCCTGCCTCAGAGATTAACCTGGTGTTCCATTCACTGAATATTATGAGCAGGCAAACTGGGTGACCTACTACTCAGAGCTCCAACATGAGACTATGAGGAGGTCTCACTAACTGAGCTCCAGCCGGAGGTCAACGTGGTGGTCTCACCTGCAGAGCTCCAGCCAGAGGTCAACATGGCAACCTCATCTCCAGAGCTCCAATCTGTGACCCACAAGGCGGTCTCATCCCAAGCGCTCCAGCATGAGACCCACGAGGCAGTCTCATCCCCAGAGCTCCAGCATGAGACCCACGAGGAGGTCTCATCCCCAGAGCTCCAGCTTGAGACCCACGAGGCGGTCTCATCTCCAGAGCTCCAGCAGAAAGTCAAGTTCCTGTCCGAGGTCGATGATGTGACCTCCCACGCCAAGTCCCAGTCTGAAACTGACTCCACAACCACCCAAGTTCTCTTCATGCCTGAAACGGACGTCACGACCAACCAAGCTATGCTCACGCCAGAGTCTGTTGACATGACCAACCAGGATCTCCTCATGCCTGAAACAGACGTCACAACCAACCAGGTTCTGCTTACGTCTGAAGCCGACATCATGACCATCCAGGTTATGCTCACGGCAGAGGCTGTTGATATGACCAGCCAAGTTCACCTGATGCCTGAAACCAATGTCACGACCATCCAAGCTATGCTCACACCAGAGTCTGTCAATACAAGCAACCAAGATCTCTTCATGCCTGAAGCCGACATCACGACCAACCAGGCTCTGCTCACACTTGAAACCGACATCACGACCAACCAAATTCTGATCACAGCTGAGTCTGCTGACATGGACGACCAAGTTCTGCTCATGCCCGAGTCTGCTGACACAGACAACCAAGTTTTGCTCACGCCAGAGTCTGCTGAAATGGATGACCAAGTTCTGCTCATGCCCGAGTCTGCTGACATGGACAACCAAGTTCTGCTCACGCCCGAGTCTGCTGACACGGACGACCAAGTTCTGCTCACGGCCGAATCTGCTGACATGGATAACCAAGCTTTGCTCACGCCCAAGTCTGATGTCACAACCAACCACGTTCTGCTCATGCTTGAGTCTGTTAACACAGCCAACCAAGTTGGCTTGGTTCTGGGGGTTCTGTCATGTTACAGCAAACCAGTGATTCCATTTCCCATCCTGCACTGTGGCCTATAAACATGGCCGCCATGGACTACACTTCCCACACGCACGTTCACCTTCTCCGGAACTCTAATTACACATACCTGCACCCAATCTCACACACAATCACAAACACAGCATATAAGAGACTTTGTGAACATTTAGACTTTGTGAAGTATACGTTCAGTTGCCTAGTCTCTGTTGTTGTCCAAGCCATGTTTTCGTGTTTGCCATTTTGAGATTTGACCTCTGTTTAACCTATTGACTTCGATTCTCTGCCCTGCCTAGTTTTGCCTGTTTTTTGACTACAGATTTCTGCCTTATACTTGGACTTTGCTGTTATTAAATCTGCCAAACCTGCACTTGCTTCCGTCTCAGCCTCCATTTCGTGACAGTTTGGAAATGCCAATCAGCCTACAATGCATGTCTTTGGACTGGGGGAGGAAACCAAAGTACCTAGGGAAACCCCCGAAGCACAGGAAAACATGCAAACTTCACACACACAGGGCGGAGGTGGGATTCCAATCCCCAACCCTGGAGGTGCACGGCAAATGTGCTAACCACTAAGCACATTAATGTTACTGTTAAAAATTAATATTCACATCAAACATCAAAAGGAGAGGTTCTGCTGCTGGCAATGCCTTGTTGATGAGAGAGGAGAATGGCCAGACTGATTCCAGTTGGCAGGATGGTTATTGTAACTTAATTAACTACTCTTTAAAACCATCTCAGAACACACAACACAACAAACCTTGAGGAAAAGACCACATCGGGTTCCACTTTTAGAATCTGAGGCTCCAATGGTTACAGGCTCACTAAAACTGGACAGTTAAAGATTGGGAAACATCTCCTGGACTACCTTATCAACCTTATAAATGACAAACATTTTTAGAGTATTCCCTCTCAGTCGTGCATGCATATTAAAGATCTAAATGATTTTATTCTCTTTATGAGTTACTTGTTAGGAGTTTCATTTTTTCCAAATTAGTCAAGGCTGATTAATGCTAAAACTGCCTGAGAAACAGCCCAGAACAACATCACAATGTCTATGAACCACTGCCAAATTTTTACAGCAAAAGACAGTAATTACTGTCATCAAACTATCAGGCTGTCATTCTTTCAATTTACTGCAGTGGCACCGTCTATAGACAGTCAATACCTAAAGACTCTAGAGGTAGAACTGTGACAATGCTGAGGAAGAAGTGAGATAGCATATTTCACTGCTTGCAGTTCAAACAGTGTGTTATGTATCTTGCAGATAACATTATTTTTAAGTCACTTTTGACAATAAACTTAAAAAGATATTTTAAAACAATACCTCTGGTTTGACTCTGGGCATATAGTATAATATAATTAAAGCAAAGTATGATTCATTGTGGTAGATTCATTGTTTTTTGTTGCTTTTTTTTTTTTTTTTTTTTTTTAAATACAAATGTGTAATGTAGGATGGGAAATTACTATTTTACTACTACTGGTCCATCTGCAGGAACAGCTATGTCAGGCTCTCCTCAGCCTACAGAAGTAACAGCATAAGATGCATGCCAAGATTGCAGAAGCACATTCAGCAGATTGAGCCCACTTTCAGAGTCTCATTATTCCCTCCTTCTCCCCTGTGATACTGCCGATGAGCACCCTCATCCTGGTCTGGATGACACCCCGAGACAATGATAAGACTCACCTCAATATGCTGGAGTGTGTGTGATGATATGCTTGAGTCATATTTTTAACATTGGCAGGAATAAGCAAGCAGATTTTAACAAGGTTCTTTTTTTAACAAGGTTCTTTTTTGTCATCTGGTCTCTGATGTGCCTCTGCTGGCTGGCTGTACTGCACTTTGTACATGTTGGAATTACAATATGCTTTCACACACACACCCACACACACCCACACACACCCACACACACACTATGATGGCCATAGTAAGAAGGAACTGAAATTATTGGCTCTAAAGGCAGCTGTCCAACAAATAAAGCAACTATGTGTTTCTGCTGTTCTTCAGTTATGGTGTCATATATATTTTTTTAAATCTTCAAGTGTATTTTATAATAAATAAACAAACAAATAAATAAATACCTTTTTCTGATCATACATTTTGGAAAATACTACACGATAGACAAAACACTCAACTCATTTTAATTGCTAAAAATATTTTAATTATGAAATATTTTCTTTAGTGTCATTTTTCTGTCCTGATGTCCTGATCTTATAAACACATTAAACACATTTGTAATGACAGCTCATTTCCACAGTCATTAAAGTGGAACCTAGAAACCTAGATTGTGCTTTGAGATACAGATTAACACATAACAGGTAGAGATTTATGGACACTGAATGAAAATGCCCGATAAGGACAATAGATATTTTCACAAATCACTAAATATTATAGCATCATTCCTTTTCTGCAACATGGTTTATTATTAACTTTAATTAATCTGAATTGTAAAAAATAAATGTTTATTATTATTATTATTATTATTATTATTATTGTTAGTTAGTTAGTTAGTTAGTTTTTATTCAACAACTGATAGCTGTTCATTGTTTTTTTTTGTGTGTGTTTTTTTGTTGTCGTTTGAAAAAACAAAACCGTTGCAAACCATAATCACAGTCTCTATTTTGGTCCATCAATGCTTCTAGGTTTTGGCACAATTTAGTTATTATGTGAAATGAAGTCTGAGTGGTTTCTAAAGCTATGTACAGAAATGAACAAGCCATGGCACATCCATGCTAATTTAATGTACTAGAATAAAATGTCTGATTGGATTTAAAATATTTCCCCTTTCCAACATGAGCAGGCTGAACATGCTGTGATGGTATTATGCATTAAGATGAATGTGTAGTCTGAGTGGCTTTACATTTTACTAATGTTGCTTTGTGTACGTTTCTTGGTATTTGTTTTAATTCCTTATTACATCCATAATGTGATTTGTTTTATATTTCTATAAACAAGTCCATGGCACAATAATTAGTGTGATAATATACAGTAGATGTTCATATTCAATCCACAGCCACAACCCTGAGCAGGATAACGTGCTTATTGAAGATGAATAAAAGAATGATGAATGAAACCCAAACCTTAGACTACCTAAATGGGCTACTCACTTTATCCACTTTGTCAGAGTTATGGTGTATCTGGTGAATACTGGGTGCCAGGTGGGAATACATCCTGTTTGGGGCACCAGTCCATTGCAGGGCACCATGCACACACATTCACACCTCAGGGCAATATAACTTAGACAGTCCACCTATTATCATGATTTTGGGAAGTGGAAGGAAACCAGAGAACCCATAGGAAACCCACACCTACAGTAGACAGAAAAAAATGCACAGAAATGGCACAGAGACTCCACACAGACAATCACACAGTGAGCATCTGTTCCACCCTGCACAAAATCAGATATATTTAAAATAAAATAGCTTTTGTAAGTGGTGTTTATTTAAGAAAACAGCGTGTTACATGACTCAATACAGTAGCTCATGTTTAGCCCTAAACTGACTTTACAATTAACATTATGTACAAGTCTTTACAATTTCCTCACAACACTTCAATGTCTATGTTAATGTGAGGAGCATATAATTACAAAAATCCCCAAGTGTATTCAAAAGAAACAAAAAGGGTTTGTGATAAATAGAGATAAATACATCAAAAAATCCTACAAGAAAAACATTTCAGCCTCACAAATAAATAATTATAATCATAAATAGCATTTAGATGACCTTTGGCCAAACTTGGACCGTGTCTATATTTGCCTCCCGTAATCCTTAGTGAAGCCCGTCTCAACATTATTTTTGAGGAGCTTGAGTACTTGACATCTTTAACACTGTCTTGCTTTTCTGGAAGGCATGTGTTTGTGTGGGAAGTAGTGTGTAGGGGTAGTTTTGTGTGCATGAAAATCAGAGGTAAAGCAAAGGGAAAAAAAATCTATTGAGGCACTTTTTAAGGATGTTTTCATTCCCTTTTTAACTTTTGTCTTTCCTTAAGCACTGAAAAACAAAAAGTAAATATGAGCAAAAATAATACTCTTTTGAATTGTAGTTTTGTTGCATGGGGAATGGAGACAAACCAGAGCTCACAACATTACCTTGAGGAAGAATAAAAGGATTAAAAACAAAAACAGAACTGGTAATATTAAAAGAATTAAGAATTAAGTGAAGTAAATAAATAAACATCTTGCAAATTGGCATTTGTGTTCATCATCAATGTTTGTTTTCTGTGGTGCTTGTGGAGGTGATGTCAGTCTGGCTTTGCACATTTTCTCCAAAGATCCCTGCAAGGGTTTTGAAACGAGGTCCCCACTCGTGTAGGTAATCATAATCCTCTTCTGTCTCACAATTTAATGATTCTATGGCGCTCAGGCTTTCGGCCACTGATCCTTCACCCTCGTAAGCGTAGGTGGCCAGTGAGTCATAGGGCGGTGCAGAGTTATCACCGTCATGTGCCTGCAGTCTCTGACTGATGAACTTCCGAAGGTCTTCACTGTCCTGTGAGGCGGCTAATGGCTGAGGAACAGAGGCAGCCTCTGGTTTAACATCCCTCCGATAAAGGTTGTCCTTGATGGCTTTAGGGTTTCGGAGAGTGCTAATGTCAAAGGCATGTGTGTCTTCCTCACCTCCACCCTCATCATCATAGTGGATAACATTGTCTCGGATGTCTTCTTTGGAGGTCATAAGCGTTTCTTTTTTCTTCTGCCGTCGGACTCCCATGTACAGCACTACGATCACTGCGGGGAGACAGAAGCATGTAAACACAAAAATCCAACAGCCATCCATTTTAAAGGAAATAGAATTTTGACTCAAAGGGAAAATAATAATGACAGATTTTCAGGGTTTAGAGTAACATTTTTTTATTCTTTCCTCATGGGTTAACAGATGGCAGCATCTTCAATCCTGCAAAGTCTACTCAGGATGTGCAATCTTCATCCATTCTGTCTGACTCCTTTAAAGTGCTGCAGAACCTTCTCTTTCTAGCCGTCTGACTTAAATTTTACTGAGAGAGAAAAAGTGCCCTGTAGCTAGAGTCTGGTAAATATAGATATGCATGTTCATGAATGCAGTGTAGTCTTCTCAGTGTGTGTGTGCAGACTGATGTTATTTTCTTCAATGTGGGGAAAAAGAAAAGGAGTGTGGCAGTATAGAGTGCCTGTTTATGATGAGGCAAATGTTCATAAATTTCATAAAAGTGAAAACTTGCGGAATATTACACTTGCGGGAAGAACATGACACCAGCAGGACCAAGAGATAAAAATAACCCAGTGGTTTATGCCCTCTCATTTGAGAGATTATGGCTGTGAAACAACAGCCCCCCCAAGTGCTACACATCTACATTACAACACTTAATCTGTGTGTGTGTGTGTCTGTGTGTGTGTGTGTGTGTGTGTTTCTAAGGGGGTTATTTTTGTATGTGTATTTGGCTCCAGATAGACAGGAGAGCAATTGATAATGCATTTTCCTTGGTCGTATAGAGTTTTAACTGTGACTGTCATGGATGCTGCTGCAGAACTGAAAGTGGGTCAGGCTGACAAATAGAGCACCTATAATGGAGGTCGCCCACCATGTCTCTCCCTGCATATTCCTTCTCTTCTCCTGTGCATGTGTGTTTACTCAACGAGTTATTCAGGCTATCACAAGGATATGACTAAAAGAGCCTTAGGGGTCTGTCTCATTCTCACAGGCATGGAGGCAGTGAGGCACACTGGCCTACCTGTATCCTCCTAACACCTGTGCTGGTATTCTTTTATCAACAGTGCACTGGAATCTTGATCTGGATCCATGTTCAATGATGATACAATGTTCCATATAATCTTTTAGCCGCAAGACTTCATGAAATCATGTGTAAAATGCCATTGTCTTATCATGCCCCCTAACTATCGCCAAGTGATGATAGTATCGCCTGTGGATTTGGAAGAGTGTAGGCTGCAGCAACACTGAGGAAGGAAAGAAGGAGGTTTGGCCAGACATACATAACATGTGTACACGTTACACCATTACATTGAAAAAAAAATAATAATACTGGAAGCTACCTGTAAGTTGGCTGTAGCTGCTAGACAAGCATTGTTGTTGTTTTTTTTGCATATATTGTATTACATACTCTTATTGTATTAAATACTACTGAAAAATACTCCTACGTAATTTAAACCCACTTTAATCTTTTCATCCTCAAATTATGTGTAATTAATTAATTGATATGTAAAAGTGTATCATTAGAATGGAATTAGTATGTAATGGACAAAGATTTTCTTTTCCCTTTGGTATAAAACTAGTCAACTATTTTGTTTCCAAAAACATAAAGCATCTTATTTTGAGTACAGTGTGTACTGTGGATTAATTTGGCTTAAACATGGTTTAGTTTGCTGTCTGTTTCTTTCTGTCAGTTCAATTTGATCTCTCTTGAAACTGCAAAAATAAATACTACAGTGCTCAAGCTTTGGAAATAAAACATGGGGCCAACACAGGGAATGGATAAAACTTGTGGGAAAAGGTAAAGTTATGGAAACATGAAAGCTAATATAGAAGCATGACATGAAAAAACTAACTATAAAGTGTTGGACTGACAGCTGTTGTCCCGTATACCTCTGAGCTTTCTATGATGCGGGATTGGTGAAAGCTGCAGAATAAACTGTAAGGATTATCATCAAATAACTACAACTTTGAATGCTGCATTTTGACATCAGCCATTAGGGGGTGATGCATAGGCAATATTCACGACTATTAGTATCGCTATATTTTGCATGAACACTTTACTATGCAGTGATATCTTAGGACTGTTCCTGCAGATGTTAGGTTTTGCTTTATCAGTGTACTTTATATGCTGCTACATGCTTGATCATGTAATTTGTACTCAGCCTGCTTATCTGTTCATGTCCCATTTGGATTATACTCCTGCTGCTCTGTGTAGTTAGTGTATAATTGATGTTTACCTTTACATAATTATCCATACTTTCCTGTGCATTTACTGTACTATGCTAAACTTATATCTAAAACTGACATTATACAAGTCATTATGCATTTTTTATTACTTTACCTCTGGTCCAGTTAGGGAAAGATGAGTCATTAGCTTGTCTTGTTGAGAAAGTCCTACTTCAGTGACCAACAATTCTACTTAAATCGTCATTGTAAGGAGGCAATAAGGGCTCCCTCGTTCATTCTTTATGCTCAGTGGTTTAGTTAATCACTACAGAGCCTAGAGCTTAGTTCTTGATGAGTAATTTAGACTGGGATATAACTAAGTCCATCTAGCTAGTGGGGACTTTTTTTTTTATATGAATCTGATTAAGAGAGAAGCCACCATGGATGATATCCCACTGCCTAATTAATAAGTGCATTCTAATTAACTGAGCTTGGAAAGCCCCAGAAGTCTGTTTATTTTGATCCACTCAACAAAAAGTCTTCCAGGACCAGGTTGGCTTGTAGCTCATGAAGCACAGAACTTTAAGAGGGCTTAATTTTTGAACTAGTGAGAATGAAATTAGAGGAAATATTTATGCAAAATTAAAAATGGAAAAGAGTTTTCAAAATATCAGTTTAAGTTCCAAAATTGGGTTCTCTGTTTTGTAATGCTTTTTTTTTTTTTCAATCATCAGAGGAGTATACTGGATGCATACAATATATACATTTTGTTAGATTAATAACCATGATGGGTTCCAAATCTGCACTCCTCCATCTGGCTGCACTAATGATTTTGTCCTCAATTAAATGAACCTAATTACTGAAATCATCTGTGTTGTATCTGTAGCCACTGCAATCCATTTGTTGGATTCATTTCAGTACCCATAATGTATGGAACAAAACTGAAAAAAATTTCACCAAAAATTTAGGTTTTGCAAGCCTAATATTACCACATTCTCCATGTATAAAATAATCACATGATTGTACTGCATGCCCACACAATGTTTTGTTTATATATTTCAAGTCCATGTTAATTATGAGATTCGTTTTCATCCCTATTTGGTCACAGCCAGCAGTCCACTCACCTAGCAGTATTACAATGCAAAGCAGAATAGCTATAAGTGCTCCGGTACTGAGACCAACAGGGAGGAAGATGGCCTCTGCACTGCAGGTCAGCAGGGAGCCGTCAGAATCACAGCCACACACACGGATGGTCAGCGTGCCAGTGCTGCTCTGTACTGGGTAACCACTGTCCTCAATAACTACTGGAAGGTGGTAGATCTCCTGAGCACGCCGCCAAAAGCCACTGCGCAGGGTTACAATGCCTGCAGTGTTGTCTGGGTGGATATGGAAATGAAGAAATAGGATATTAAAAAAAGTGCCTATCAAACAGTGGTTTGAGAAACACAATTTAAGAAATAATTGGGTGAATTTGATTGAGTAAAGCCTGGTTTATGCTTCAGAACAGTCTTCAAAAGCTTTTGTAGCATTAGAAAAGCACTTCAAATAGAGCCTACTGCAGCAGATTAAAACCTACCTGCCCATCAACACAGATGCTGATGAGTATGAACATCTAAAATAATGGGGAGAAAACTGGCAGGAGCATAGTGGAAACAAAATCGATTCTAAATTAAGGTGATTGTAACTACTAAAATAATTTAATTGATCTAGGAGTATTGACACAAGCTATATTGTTTCATTTTCTGAAAGTATTCTGAAAGTGTTTTGTACTGCTAGCACTGTTGATCACAACACACTCATATAAAGTGTAATAAGTTGCTTGACTTTTTTTTAGTCAGAGAAGTGGTGTTTGTTTTTTTCCATATGAAATCAGTGTTTAGGTACTTAGATCAACTCTAAGCTTACCCACTAACTACATTTTTTACTGGGTTGTTTCAGTTAAATGTTTCTGATTAGCTGCCCTTTGTTGGATGCATAGTTAAGATCCTCCTACTGTTCTAAATGACTATGGATGTTCAGAACTTTTTGAAATTTATTTCAGATTAAAGGATAAACTAGGATAACATTCATGCAAATGAAATAATGTGTTCCCTTTCAAAGAGAACTCAACATTGCATGAGCTCCATGCTGTGGGAAGCTCCCTCGTGTGTGACTGGTATCTGAAGTCTGTGTGAAATCACGCCATGGTCAGGTGATGTGGCAATTTTGCACGTCGCATGACTATAAAAACAGCACCTGTGAACCACGTCCTCAGCCCTATTATCTTCAGCGAGACTGCATGTTGGTCGTTTGTGTGAACACTCACAAAAGAACTCTTCATTTCCTCTCTATTTTTCAAAAAAATATCTATTTACTTTTCTGTCCCTTTAAAAAAAAAAAAAGAAAAAAAAAGTATGAGTGAGAGAGAATTCAGGAAGTGTGTCGCATCTGGGGATGGACACACTTTCTGTGTGAAGTATCTGGGGATGGAACATGCCACGGCAGCCCTTGAGGGGGCTGACTGCGTGAATTGTGAGCACTTCACAATTAGGCAGCTCAGCTCATGGCTCGCTCTCTTTTTGGCCGAAGGGAGTTGGGTTTCAGAGCCTCGCAGACCTGGGCATCCGGATCTGGAAGAGGAGACTTAGACAAGTGCTGCTTTATCTCTTGCTATGTCTTCCGAGTCCGGCACTCAGCTGGATTTTGGAGCTCGCTGCCCGACTCCTATGGAAAGCCAACCCACCCTCTGAGGAGCCAGAAGGGGGAGTCATTGCAGCAAAAACAGAGAGCAGCTCACCACAGCGAAAGCGCTATATAAGTGTGCCATTTACCACAATAGTCAGCACAGAGCAGAGCCCAATGTTAGCGTAGGAAGTAAGATCCCTTTTGGACAAAGGGGCTATAGAACATGTACAGTGAGGGAAAAAAGTATTTGATCCCCTGCTGATTTTGTACGTTTGCCCACTGACAAAGAAATGATCATCCTATAATTTTAATGGTAGATTTATTTGAACAGTGAGAGACAGAATAACAACAACAACAAAAAAATCCAGAAAAACACATGTCAAAAATGTTATAAATTGATTTGCATTTTAATTAGGGAAATATGTATTTGACCCCTCTGCAAAACATGACTTAGTACTTGGTGGCAAAACCCTTGTTGGCAATCACACAGGTCAGACGTTTCTTGTAGTTGGCCACCAGGTTTGCACACATCTCAGGAGGGATTTTGTCCCACTCCTCTTTGCAGATCTTCTCCAAGTCATTAAGGTTTTGAGGCTGACATTTGGCAACTCGAACCTTCAGCTCCCTCCACAGATTTTGTATGGGATTAAGGTCTGGAGACTGGCTAGGCCACTCCAGGACCTTAATGTGCTTCTTCTTGAGCCACTCCTTTGTTGCCTTGGCCGTGTGTTTTGGATCATTGTCATGCTGGAATACCCATCCACGACCCATTTTCAATGCCCTGGCCGAGGGAAGGAGGTTCTCACCCAAGATTTGACGGTACATGGCCCCGTTCATCGTCCTTTTGATGCGGTGAAGTTGTCCTGTCCCCTTAGCAGAAAAACACCCCCAAAGCATAATGTTTCCACCTCCATGTTTGACGGTGGGGATGGTGTTCTTGGGGTCATAGGCAGCATTCCTCCTCCTCCAAACACGGCGAGTTGAGTTGATGCCAAAGAGCTCCATTTTGGTCTCATCTGACCACAACACTTTCACCCAGTTGTCCTCTCAATCATTCAGATGTTCATTGGGAAACTTCAGACGGGCATGTATATGTGCTTTCTTGAGCAGGGGGACCTTGCAGGTGCTGCAGGATTTCAGTCCTTCACGGCGTAGTGTGTTACCAATTGTTTTCTTGGTGACTATGGTCCCAGCTGCCTTGAGATCATTGACAAGATCCTCCCGTGTAGTTCTGGGCTGATTCCTCACTGTTCTCATGATCATTGCAACTCCACGAGGTGAGATCTTGCATGGAGCCCCAGGCCGAGGGAGATTGACAGTTCTTTTGTCTTTCTTCCATTTGCGAATAATCGTACCAACTGTTGTCACCTTCTCACCAAGCTGATTGGCAATGGTCTTGTAGCCCATTCCAGACTTGTGTAGGTCTACAATCTTGTCCCTGACATCCTTGGAGAGCTCTTTGGTCTTGGCCTTGGTGGAGAGTTTGGAATCTGATTGATTGATTGGTTCTGTGGACAGGTGTCTTTTATACAGGTAACAAGCTGAGATTAGGAGCACTCCCTTTAAGAGTGTGCTCCTAATCTCAGCTCATTACCTGTATAAAAGACACCTGGGAGCCAGAAATCTTTCTGATTGAGAGGGGGTCAAATACTTATTTCCCTCATTAAAATGCAAATCAATTTATAACATTTTTGACATGCGTTTTTCTGGATTTTTTTGTTGTTATTCTGTCTCTCACTGTTCAAATAAATCTACCATTAAAATTATAGACTGATCATTTCTTTGTCAGTGGGCAAACGTACAAAATCAGCAGGGCATCAAATACTTTTTTCCCTCACTGTACCCTGTTCCCTGTGGGAGGGAGGTTTTTACAAGTGATCTTTCCTAGTACACAAAAAAGATGGAAGTATTCAGCCAATTTTACAATATGAACCATACTCTTTAGACATACAAGTTCAAGATGCTGATGCTCAAACCTATTGTTCCACAGATTCAGTTTGAGGACTGGATTGTGACAATAGATCTAAAAGACACATGTTTCCACATAGAAATATTGCCCAGTCGCAGGAAGTTCCTGAAGTTTGCATTTGAAGGCAACACGTACCAATATCGGGTTCTTCCCTTCAGTCTAGCTTTATCCCCTTGCACCAGCACAAAGTGCATGGATGCCACTCTGGCTCCATTGTGACTCCAGGGCATCAGTGTACAAAACTACCTGGATGACTGGTTAATTCTAGCACGATCCAGGGAACTGGCAATTCAACATCAGGGTGTTGTTCTCACCCACATGAGGAGCTTGAGGGTCAGGTTGAACCCCAAGAAAAGTATGTTTTCTCCAGTGCAGAGTACAAATTTTCTACGGGTTATATGGGATTCTACTTTGATGAGGGCGTTTCTATCCCCAACATGCGTAGGGTCAATCCTATCAACATTGAGCAAGATAAAGCTGGGTCTGTACATCCCCTCCAGTCTCTTTGAGAGGCTGTTGGGGCTTATGGCAGCAGCAGCCAACGTCATCCCATTGGGCCTATTGCACATGAGACTGTTTCAGTGGTGGCTGAAAAGTAGCCTGAGATCAATCAGTGTCAAGCGGCACTGCTTACGTGCTCTGAAAATTTGGAGGTGTCCCCGGTTTCTAGCCTTTGGTCACAATCTCAGGGCTTCTCCTTATCACAAGAAGGTAATGACAGTTACTTCCCTCATGGGCTGGGGCGCACCTTCATCTGTTGGATCGGCCTTCATATGGAGTGGCATATAAATTGCCTAGAAATGCGGGCCGTATTTCTAGCACTGAAATTCTTTCTTCCTCAACTGAGAGGTCACAATGTGTTAGTTGTGACAGACATCACAGTGGTGGTCTCATATGTCAACCACCAGGGAGGGGTATGTTCAAGCTCCCTGTTCAGGCAGGCAGAACAAATTCTTCTCTGGGCAGAAGGAAAGTTTTTGTCAGTGAGTGCAATGTACATTCCGGGCAACCAGAATGTGGAGACAGACATCCTGTCGAGGCAGGGGCTGAGGCCCAGGGATTGGGGGCTCCATGCACAATTGGTGGAGTCCATATCGCGGAGGTTCAGCCAAGCGGAAGTGGATGTGTTCACCTCCGAGGAGACAACACATTGCCCACTGTGGTTCACCCTCACCATTGTGGCTGGACGCCATGGGGCACACGTGGCTGAAGTCATGTCTGAACGCTTTTCCCCTGATTGCTGTGCTCCCACACACGTTCTTGCGAGAGTATGCCAAGACTGTCTATGCCTGCTGCTAGTAGACCCTTATTGGCCAGCTCGAATATGGTTCTCAGAGATAATATCCCTGCAGGATGGCACTCCCTGGGATATTCCCGTTCGCTGGGATGTACTGTCTCAAGCCAAAGGGTTCATTTATCTCCCTCAGCTAGAACTATGGAAACTGTGGGTCTGGCCCCTGAGGTTCACCAGCTCATAGATTCTGATCTCTCAACTGAGGTTGTAGAGACCATGTTGAACGCTAGAGCACCATCCATGACAAAATTGAATGTGATCAATTGGTGACTTTTTGTCTTATGGTGTGAGGAACGGTAGCTAGACCCAGTAAACTGCACAATAGATACAGTTCTAGAGTGCTTACAAGGACATTTCTCAGCATGGTTGGCTCCGTTTACAATCAGGGTCTACGTGGCCACCATTTTGGCCAGCCACATTCCTATTGATGGAGTCTCAGTGTTGCAACATTCTCTAACATCAAGGTTTATGCATTGGGTCAGGTGGCTGAGGCCCATTTGCAGACCACCATACCTTCCTGGGACATGTCTGTGGCCCTCAAAAGTCTGCACGTGCCCCATTTGAGCCCTTAGAGTCAGCCTCAGAGAAGGTTCTGACACTAAAGGTAGCTCTTCTGCTGACCCTGACATCTTTCAAGCGAGTAGGAGATCTACAAGCTTTCTCTGTGGCCCCTTCCTGCCTTGACTTTGCCTCTGGATTAGCCAATGCCTTCCTAAATCCTAGGCCAGATTATTTTACTAAAGTGCTACATCTGCTGCCCAGCCGGTAGTGTTTCAGGCTTTCCGCCCTCCTCCATTATTTATACCGGAACAAGAGAAATTGCACCTACTGTGTCAAGTAAGGGCTTTCTGTACTTACGTTCACTGCTCCGGCCAGTGGCATAAGTCAGAGCAGTTGCTGGTCTGCTTTGGCGGCGACAGTAGAGGTGATGCTGTACATCTCTAATTAGGTAGTGGAAACAATCGCTATCACTTATGAGGTGCATGGTCTCACTACGCCTCTGGGCATAAGGGCTCATTCCACAAGGGGGAAGGCTCCTTGCCTCCTCGAAGGCTTTATCCAAACCGGTACCCTTACAAGATGTGTGTGCTATGGTGGGGTGGTCTACACTGCACACATTTATTCGATATTACAGTCTGGACATTACACCCCGAGCATGAGTGTCTTGCAGTGACCCTCAGGCTTGGATCTTTTTAACAGGCCATGCCCTTAGTATGACGGAGTGGGTATTCTCATTCCCACAGCATGAAGCTCATGTATAGTTGAGTTCCCTTTGAAAGGGAACGTCTGGGTTACTCATGTAACCCTGTTCCCTGAGAAGGGAATGTTGCATAGCTTTGTCATACTGGGGCATGCCTGTGAATTGCGCCTTCACTTTAGGTAATAGAAGCTGAGGACACGGTTCACAGGCTTATAAATAGGCATGAGTTCACATAGAATTTAGATACCGCTCACATGCGAGGGTGCTTCCCACAGCGTGAAGCGCATGCAACGTCTCATTCACTTCTCAGGAAACAGGGTTTCATGCATAACCCAGACGTTTTCTTGCAAAGTAGAAATTTGGAAATACAAAAATTGGAAATACAACGCATTTTCCTTTTTACACATAAAGAATGTGACCTTACATTTCAGACACTACGCTTGATTGTTGATGATTATTCTGTACATCTGAATCACAGAATTACTTACTGTGACTACCCTGTTATTTTTACCTCATCAACACCAGTAGGAATGTTCAACTGTAATGTTTTATAAGGGCTGTAACAGCTAGCAGGTTGATGCATAATGAAGATGGCCTTGGTGCTAGAGGAGTGTATCAGCTGCCGGGTTTGCCAGAGGTGTAATCATGAAAATGTAAAAGGCTGTGTTTACAAGACAGCAGCCTCAACTGGGATGAAGATGGTTTCTTGACAGAAATATCATCTACACTTGCAAAATTACCTTTCTCATTTTAAAACACATCAACATAATTTTGTTGTTCATTGACAACGTGGAAAACTTTACAGCTATGAAAAGAGTTTATTTACACATATTCAAACATTTTTTTATGAGTTTAATGTATTTAATGCAGACATGAATGGAGACATCGGAAGGATAGAATCATGACTGATTGTGTGTGAGAGAGAGAAACTCACTTCCAAAATCTTTGATAGTGAAATTCTTGATCTTCATCTCTTCCTGTGATGATTTGAAGGAGAAATTGTGTTCTGTCATAGGAATATCGTCATCTTTTGCACTGAAGATCTGAATCACCTAAGGATAAAGGACAATTTATTGAAAGTAGATCAATTATAGTGTGGCTGTTCAGTACATTTCTCAAAAAATATTTACTGTGGTGCATCATCAATATAAAATTAAATTTTTGGCACCCAACTTCAGTTGATATGTTGAAGCAGATTATTTTGGACTTTTGTGAAACCAAATGCAACAGCACCACTAATTGTCATAACAAAAATACACAGAATATTATAAAGAAGCAAGCATAGGGCTGACTTTTTTTTAGCCCAGACCAGAAGTTCATCAGCATTAATAGGGTCAGGTAAGAACATATGAAATACAGTCAAGGGTTCAATGAAGGTGAACAAGATGGACCATTTTTTTTAATCAAACTTTTTCCCTAAAATATTTTTTATAAGAAAAACTATAAGTAGATATACTAAGCATATAAATAGTATACACATACAAATACAAATACACAAAATGAAGGCAATCAGGCATGAGTTTAAACTTGGGGCTTCATCACAATGTCTGGTCTTCACCACACAAGTTTATGAAAATGTGCAATGCCTCGATTAAAGGAGATTCATGAGGACTTCAGAAAAAGAGTTATCAATGCTCACAGGCTGGAAAAGGTTGCCAAAACAATTTCTAAAGAGTTTGGCCTACACCATTTCATGATATACAAATGGAGGAAATTGAGCACCACGGTTACTCTCCTAAGTAGTGGTCATCCAGCAAAAATCACTACAAAGGGAGTGGTGAATAATATTACGGAAGTAACAAAGAACTCAGTAGTAACATCTAATGACGTAAAGACTCTTGCACTGATCAATGTCAATGTTCACCATCAGGCAAACACTGAACAAGCATGGTGTGCATAGCAGGATAGCAAGGAGGAAGCCACTACTCTCCAAAAAGAACACTGCTGCCATTCTGAAGTTTGCTCAAGACCAAGTGAAAAAGCCAGAAGCCTATCCAAAATGAAACTTTTTGTTTAAAATGAAAAGCATTATATCTGGTAAAAACCAACCACTGAATTCCAACAGGAGAACCTCATCCTAACTGTGAAGCATGGTGGGTGGCAGTATCATTGTTTAGGATTGCTGTGATGCCTCAGGTGCAGGATGGCTTGCCATTATTGATGGCCTCATAAGTTCTGGATGGCACCAGAAATTCTACAGGAGAATGTCAGTTTCTTTGTACCTGCACATGATATATGTATTTAGTTAGTTCTATTTCCCAAAATATACCCACACTACTAACGTAATTTAAAGCACCCTGATCAGGCAGTTTATCATGTAAATAGGGATTGGGTATGGGCAATATTGTAAACAGTAATCAGGCAAGAGTCAGTTGATCGGCAAACAGGCAATACAGGGTTTTAAGGAGAATCACAAATGAGACCAAAAACTAGATCAAAACCATTAAATGAGAAAAAAAGGGCAGAACAGCTCGGTAGAGTACTGGTGGCCAAACACAGAAACAATACTTCGACCAGGACAAAGAGACATGGGGGTTTAAATATACAAAATCAAAATCAAAGGGCATAACACAAAATAGCCGCGACATTAGGAAAGAACCAATAACATAAGAGGGCCGGAGACAGGAGAGAAACCAAAATAAACACATGTATCAAAAGTAAACACACTTTGACAACCTGGAAGCACACACTGTCAAGCTGCGGGATGTTGAGTGTGCTGCTTGTGCCAGTGGTCAGTGCAAAGGGAAATCTCTGACACAAAACAAATGAGTGAATAAATATCGAATGAGTGAGCATGTTCATGTTAATATTTGTCCCGGAAGCTTCATATCTGACTGCTCGCTCGTGCCTACTTATGCAACTTTTCTTGTTGGCATCCCACGCAACACTAGTCCTGATGCACACCTCCAGTCCCTGTTTTTTATGTTCATTTAGAACATAGTATCTGATAATTCTGAATAATGTATTCATGTTTGTTACTTCCCGAAAGTATAGGTATTGAGATCAGGAGCTTGGTGTGTATATATTCACAATAAATGGGTATCAGTGAGTATAATTGAAGCTACTTTATCTGAGGGTGGTTTATTGTCACTCTTTGTGTCTGTGGCCAGGTAAGCACTGTGTGTGTTTTCATTTCTGAATGATTGGCCAAAATATCCACAGGACTGACTACTCATACCTGACTCCCTGAGTTATCATAATCTTCCTCATGCAGTAGCAACTCATATCTCATGTTTTATACTCTACTGCTCATGCCTGCTCCAGCACCATACTGCCCTGCTGTTACATGCACCTGCTGCATCTCTGCTGTGAACACTGCAGGTGCATGTTGAACAAAGCGATTAGGTCTGAGCTAATGCATCACTTAGCCACACGTGACCAGCCCATCACGAACATCCGTCAGCCCATGCTTCTCTACCACCTGATCACTTCCAGGTAGTTCATCATCACAGCGCACTACACAAATTTGTCAAATACCCAGAAATCCAACCAGCTAGAGCTAATCCCTCACCAGAGTCACCAAATGTGAAAAAAAGTCATAGTTAGACCTTCATAAATGTTTATGCAATTTCATATCCTAAATATAAAAGTCACTCATGCAAAGTGTTTGTTTTGATTGCATTGTTCTCATTATACCATTAGTCTAAATGTTTTTCCCCTTATCTTTGAGTAGCTAGTTGCACAAATTAACACAAACACAGAATAATACCTGGCATCAATCATACCTACATTGTTTGTCTCCTACTATAGCTCTGACACACACACACACACACACACACACACCTGCCCTGCAATTTTAATGAATGTGGTGGTGTGCAAAGTGTGTCATAAATCATCTTAAATGGCTCATTAGTCCAGAATTGTTCTTTGACTTGCATCTTCTCACAACACCTTGTTGTGCCCTCTTGCTTTTCTATTTTTGAAGCTTTTTTTGTGTGTGCGTGTTTCAGAGAAATAAAAAATTATCCACATATTGCTACACACTCACCTGTCCCACTTTGGCACCTTCACACACATAGGTCTCGTAAGGTATAGCCAACTCTGGAGGAAACTCGTTAACATCTAACACATGAATTGTGACTGCGACTTTGCTGGTTAGGATGGGGTTATCTGTAAAAATAAATACATAAATAAATAAATAAATAAAAAGGAGAAAAAGCACGCAGACACTGTGCTTTAGACATTGTGCTGATAGTTTTGAGCTTTTTCTTTATATGTCCTGCACAAATTATATTCCTACTCTACTCAAAGTATTATTATATAAAGTATGATTGCTTAACGCTTAAATAAATGCAGCACTCTGTTTTCAAGCTCTATATAATGTTTTTTAAGAAGAGAAATAATGAAAATCTCCAGGATCTTTAAGAATTGAGGATTATAATTTTAAATTATAATAAATGTATAATCGATTAAAAGATACACAACACATTAAAACACCATACAGTCTTGGTGTAATGAAAATGGTTTTCCAAGGCTGGAAAGGAATTCATCAACTGTATAATACTGACATCATGTGGTCATATTAAGAAAAGGTCAATAGAGGCTTACACTGTATTTACACTGTATTTATACTGTATACTGTAACTTGCAAGAGAAACAGGAAACCATTAAAACACCTTAAGATTTTGGTGATTATGGATTCTGTAACAAGTAGAACTCAATAGCAATGGCATCAATTGGGATGCCTCCACTGCCAGTATGTCTAGTCCTTCTTGTTACTAATCTGTATGCCTGAAACACCCTTAAAATATACTTCAAACAGAAAGGAGCTATTGAATAAAAAAAAGTCAGAAATTTGACCTTGCTTTGACCTTGATCCTGTTTGGCTCAATTCCAAAATCGAATCAGTTCATCTGTTGGTTACAATGATAATTACATATGAATCATAAAAACATTCGACCACTTGTTCTTGAGATATTGCACTAATGAGAATCTTGGATGGACAGACAACCTGAAAATAAAATACTGTACCTCAACTATCTAGTGGTGAACCCATTGAACCTGTTATTATTTTAATTATACCACAAAAAGCAAAAGGAGTATGCCATGCTATCAATGGCTGCAACCAGATTTCTGAGAGTGGCAGGTTGTGAAAAACCCTCGAGTGACTGCAAAAGACCTGCAGCAATACTTCGTGGCAACAGGCACTGAGGTTTCAGTAAGCACAGTATGGCACATACTAAACGCAGAAGGTTTTCATGCCAGAACTCCAAGACGTACAACACTACTGACCCAAAAGGTTAACATGGAATTGACATGAATAAAATAAAATCCAGCCACATTGCACTGATACCTATAAATTAATTTAATTTCTTCTAGGCTTGAAATGTTCAATATATACACCTATATAATTGGTCAGACCGAGTTAATTCTTAAATTGCCAGGACACTTATCCATCCATCCATCCATCTTCTACCGCTTACTCCTTCTTCAGGGTCGCAGGGGGACCTGGAGCCCTGGAGCCCAAGGCGGAGTACACCCTGGACAGGGTGCCAGTCCATCACAGGGCACAATCACATACACACTCACACACCCATTCATACACTACGGACACTTTTAGACACACCAATCAGCCTACCATGCATGTCTTTGGACTGGGGGAGGAAACCGGAGTACCCAGAGGAAACCCCTGCAGCACGGGGAGAACATGCAAACTCCACACACACGCCCCAGCGGGAATCGAGCCCCGGACCCTGGCGGTGTGAGGCGAACGTGCTAACCACTAAGCCACCGTGCGCCCCAGGACATCTATCTTTCTCACTATTACTTGTAGTAGTTATTGAATAATTAATAGATTTTACTACAGCTTTAAGATTAATAGCAACACGTAAAAAATGAATCTTTAAAAGGTTGACCGCAGGCAATAATGTCACAAAAGTGAAAACATGGCTAGCACATGTAAATCCGGGTTAAAGTGAACCCACCAGACTTACAGTGTTAAATCTGATTACTTACAGCCATGATGCCATTTGAATTCAGTGTGTGCAGTGCAGTGGGGGCATCAGTGTGGAATGAACTTTTATAGATTTGATCCGTGATATGAGCTTGTGGTGATGAGCTTGGGATGGCTTAGAGGAAAAGAGATCTATACACATCCCCGCTGGGGTCCCATATACAACCAAGACCTTTGGCTGACCTTGATGGAGAAAAGCAATCTTCCTTGCAATATAGAGATGTGTAGAAGTGTGTGTATGTGTGTGTGTGTGTGTGTGTGTGTGTGTGTGTGTGTGTGTGCACGTGTACATGTACATGTGCACGTGCATGCTTATGGGTGTGTTAGGGGTTGTGTAGACGTAGCTTCTTTGTGTCAGATCTGCCAAAGTTTGGAGCCATGCCATTCAAACTAAACTAAGTTATAATGGGAAACCTTTCAAAGGTTTCCTGTTTGGCTTATTTGATTGAAATTTTACACTGAATTTAACTACACAAAATTGTTATTTTAAGTCCAGCTGTGTGAAATGATAAGCCTGTCAACTGAAATGTCTTCTCTGTCTTCTAACTAAATAGAGCTATGGCCTGTGGTGTCTGGTGTGAAGCTGAATGTCAGCATACTGCCAGGAGCCTGCCAGAGATCCAGACAAAGGCTGTCAACATAAAAGGTTATTGGTGCAGTTTGTCACCAGTTTTTCATTTACAGTGGATGTATAACCATTCACTGATGGCTATGTGTTTTAGCAAAATATCAAGAAATTTATTTTGGGGGGAAAATAATAATCATAATTATGCACTAACTAATTAATCAAAAATATTTAACTTGTTTGATGTTTGACTGCATATGGACTGTCTTATTATTTTTTGTGTAGTACTTGCTATCTATCTGTAACATAGAGGCATGATGCAAGTGCATAAACTTGTCATTGCATTTGTGTTCCAAGAATCATTGTTATAGTCCATAACAGGAATCTATAAAAGACTAGAAGACAAGCTTT
Organism: Ictalurus furcatus; assembly: GCF_023375685.1. Classification (NCBI taxonomy): domain Eukaryota; kingdom Metazoa; phylum Chordata; class Actinopteri; order Siluriformes; family Ictaluridae; genus Ictalurus; species Ictalurus furcatus. Next base: position 18,398,527 of record NC_071267.1, read on the forward strand.
AGAAATGCACAAATACAATAGGTGAGAGTTTGCAACAGCACAAAGAACAGGTTCGCACAATCAAGAAACAACTGGGAGACATATTAATGAAAAATTAGGAGGCGGAGACAAGACTGAATGCAAACAAAGAACACATGCCACAATAAGAGCAGAGGTTTTGCACCATGCTCTGATGGGATTTGTCACCATGTAACACACTATCTAACTGTGATATGTGAGTTTAAATTTAATTTGATTTGATTTTACTCTAGTAAGTTTTTACTCTGTGACAAACATGAACAAAATGAATGATACGAAGAACATTATTTTTGATAAAAACATGTACCAAGTTAGATTTCAAATAGACCACTGCACTTTATTTTGACACTGAATTTATTTATATTTCTTTATCCACTAGATGGTGCAGTGTTCTTAAGAAATACATCTACACATGTACAGCATTGCACATTATTATTGGAGCTGCAGTCCAGCTGAGGTTTTTTATGAATTACACTATATAAGAAAATAGTTTGGAGTAGGAATAGATTTGCAAAATGTTGGTGCTAATGTGATATTAGAGATCATGCCCCATTTTACAGGAGAAAAAAAAATTCACAAGCCGACTAGCCTCTAATTAATGTAATGCAGCCAAATGCCCAAACATTTGCTGCATTAACAGAAAGAAGATCTCAAGAGCATAGTTCTCATTACCAGCAACAAGTACACTATTTTAGGACACAGTGCTGACTCATCTACTCATATAATACTGTCAGCATTATTATTTCTGATTTCATATCCTCTAATTCTGCAACATCTGGGACCGCACCTGGCTCAGGGGGAGAGAGAGAAGGAAAGAGATAGAGAGCAATAGAGAGAGAGAGAGAGAGAGAGAGAGAGAGACAGAGGGAACTCTTCATGAGTAGGGACATTCATGAATGTTTAAGCATTTGAGTATTTCGTTGCAAGTTTGTAAAGCACACTGAAGTTTGTGATATTGAAACTATAACTCTAACAAATGTCATGATAATAATAATAATAATAATAAAAAAAATAATAATAATAATTATTATTATTATTATTATTATTATTATTTAATAATAATTGTTGTTGTTGTTGTTATTATTATTATTATTATTATTATTATTATTATTATTATTAACAACAACAACAACAACAACAATTATTATTATTATTATTATTATTATTATTATTATAAATCAATGTACATTTTGGGAGTTTGTAAAGATGATGTAAAGTTTGGCTGATTTGGTGGTAATTCCTTTGAGGCCTGGGATTACAATTTAATTCTGGAACATTCAGTCTCCCACTATCAGTGTCTGCTACAGATTGATAGAAGAAAGAAATGCATATTAATAAATGTGAGCTTCCAACACTGAATGAACAAGTCTCACTGCAACAGAGAACCAAAGTTTTACAGACTTACTTCGTCTCCCAACAACTCTACAAATTAGCATTAGCAAACTGTAATTAGCATATCAGCAGCATGAGCATGAGAGACAGTTAGCAATGCTTGTTACCATGGTGATAAGACCTTAACTTTTAATGAACTCACTAGACTATTTCTGGTTAATGAATGTGGAGTGCAGCATTTGTAATTTTGATTGAGTACCATGAGCTTCGAGAGGGAGGACTTCCATGTCTTCTGAGAGGTCTTGAAGAGTGGATGTCAGTAAAGTGGTAGAGGACTTACTTTACGAATCCATAATTGGTAAAATGGCATTTTTAAAAATGTATATAATGTTGTTAGCCTTAAAACAACATCTCAGCTTCTCAAATTAGCACTGTAATTTCTAAACATGAAGCAAGGTATTAAAATTGTTTTGTAGTTAACACTTAATAGCTGTCTGGGAGGACTATCTTGGAGATATTGCCTTGCATAACTAATTAAATTGGAAAATAAAAAGCTTTAATCATCTAATGGCTGAAGGTCGTAGAAAGGAAATGAGTCTGTTGTTAAACCTATAAGGTCAAAGCAAATAGACAGACACTTGAACAATGAAAACCATTCAGGGGAGACATACTATTTCAGCTCATCATTAATTACTTTTTAGGACCATTTGGGAAATGTTGAAGCATACTTACTAACTTTGGTTGCCACAACAGAAAGGTTGTGTTGGACTCTGCTCTCCCTGTCCAGAAGCTCATTAGTGGAGATGGTACCTATTACAGGGTCAATGTCAAAGAAGCTATCTAGGTCACTTTTCCAGTCAATAGAATACCTATAGGGATAGAATAAAATTTTAAATTACTAAAAAGCTTGTGGGTTCTGTAGGATTCACATTATTGAGAAACATAAATGTTCTGTAATGTTTAACCATAATTTCCAGCTTCAGCATTAAAAAAAGACACTTAATCCATGAATTTTACCAAAAGATTATGGCTGAGAGATGCAATATTATGTTACATAGTAATTTGTATAACAGTACCACTAATTTGGACAAGCGGCATTCCAAGAGTGCTTACAGTATATAGTATAACCCCCCTAGGATGTTTCACTGTTTGTATCACTACGCTTGTCTGTGTTCGTCGTATAAAATTCCAATTCTATCAACAGTCCCACTGAAACTGTCAATACAGTAAAGTTAGTGACATCTTCAGTGGACATGGCAAACAATACATTTTTCATGAATGTACTGTATAACTTTAGACTTAAATATAAAAGTTCTGAAGTTTTAAAACTATGAAAGGTTGTCAGATGAAGATGAAAAGGAAAAAGGAAAGTCTATTTCACCAGATGCACTGTTAACGAGAATTTATAAATCAATGTTAGCTAGCTAGTCATCTAGGTGACAGGCTATCTGTGGGTGTGGCTTCTTTAGGTTCTATTTGCATTCGTGGAGCAAAAATTAACTAATTATTTGTCCATATTCTGTCCGAAATGTCACTTACTGTACTTGATATGAATTTCTTATTTAAAAAACTGTTGTATAAAAGCAATATAGCACTGGCAATCATACTGTTATAGTGAATATTGGCACATCTGCAGCACTCAGCCGGCAGCCTTGTCCCTATGGCCGAATCGCAGCCATGCCAATATTTAGTATAACCTCTCTTCTTGCTCATGGGATATTGCTTAAATGAATAAGCAACAAGCTTTAGTTCTATTTCCTTGCATTCTGAAACCGCTATGGTAGTTTCCTTCACTTTTAGTGGAGTTTTCCTAATGGACTAGGAAAAAGTCATCAATTCATGTGTGTAGCCTATAAAAGATACACTTTACATGACACTCGTCCTCTTTCCTATTATTGTCCATTAAGTGGATTTATGATGCTAAGTGTTCTAATACATGGACTTTTATGCTAATCTTGTTATTGTTAAATCTGCACCACAATATAGAGTGTGCTGATGCAGGTGATGGAAGTTCTAATATTTTACTTTTTGATGTTCTTGTCAAGGACAAGACATATGGCATAATTTGATGTTTGGCATATAGCAGCATGTGTGCTGTGTGGCTAGAATGTTATTATTGCAACTCCAGTAATGAAATTAGGTATGTTGAGCTATGTACTGTTTTCAATGTCAGCTGAATGTTATTCTTAATCTTATTAGAAATATAGGTGTCACTATCTAAGATAAGATAAGATAAGACAAGATAAGATAAGATAAGATAACACTTTATTAATCCCCAGACAGAGAAATTTGGGAGAAATTTAGTTGCACGCAAGCACCCTGAGGTATTGGTCCATGGCATGGTTTTTCATTGCGATGCAGGGAATTGTAAAAGATGCTTTCCCAGGCTGGAGGAAGGTATAAACAAAACCTTGATGGAGGGTGGGAAAATGAGTCTTGACGTCAGAGTATAAATGTATAAATGAAACCTAGACATAAAATCTGTCGGGAGGTGACATCAACATACTGGACAGCCACTCTTTCTTTGTCTACACCTGCAAAACAGTGATCCCACAGTAGGATCTACATTTGGTGCAAAGTAGTTTGAGCAGATTGCTATATAAACCAATGGAAGATATAAAGTAGGTATAAAGTGGCTTTTGTTTATTTGCATACACTATGGACCAGAGTTCAAATGTCACACTGTAGCAAGCATATTGATTACATTTACATTTATGGCATACGGCAGATGCATTTATCCAGAGCGACTTACATTTTTATTTTATTTATACAACTGAGCAGATAACGGCTTTGCAGTTGCAGCTTGGTGGTGCTGGGATTTGATGGTGGGATTGATGGTGCAGAATCCTATCAATCAATGTGCTCAGGCCAGAATTTGTACAGTGAGGGGTCTCAATCATTATGTGGACGTAATTGTTAGTTAACATGTTACTGACCAGCTTTTTGCATACTTTGGGAAGCAACATAAGTGGGCTCCATTATCTAAACTTAGGTTAGCCTACTGGGTAAAGGAAGTGTTTGCAAAACATACTGGAACACAGCTCGGGAGGCTCCTTCTATCATTAAATGGCAATCATTATGAGTAATGGTTAACTCCAGCATGGCACTAAGGACTGTCTTTTGTGGAAATTTTGTAGTGACTTGGAGTTTAGTGTCTACCTTCTCCAGATTTGACAGACTGAATGTTGTTTCATCACAGCCCATGTGCTCAGTGGTCAGTTCAAGTGATCCTTATTGTCAAAAGAATACAATATTGAGCCTCTTGGTGATTCTCATCCTCACTAGAGTACAATTATTGCACTTTGTAATTCTCAACCTCAATAGAGAGACGTATCAGAATAATGAGAGATTTGAGAGCAATATCAACTTTTCTAGTGATTATCAGTCTCAGTAAAGTACTTTATATTCATGAGTGCTGTCTATTAATATCTGGCAAGGTGTGCCATCAGGGAATGTTATGAACCCTTGTGACAACCTTGATATGTGGCTTTCATCTATAACAAAGGGTATGTAACAGTGATTCTATGACTGAAAGAAATTTAAATTGGAATCAAATGGCAGATAAAACATTTAAATGAAAGTCTAAACTGTAGCTTTTACTTTCACAGAATAGGTAACCAAGCTCTAAAATTTAATCAGCAACATTAATGTGGATATATTAAGAACTTCTGATTTACCAGAATTCAGAAGAAAGTTTTAATTTATCCAAGCTTTCATGTATTTATCAGAGATGTCTATTTTGCATAGCTGCACTGTTGAATCTGTCCAAACTAACATGCATAATTGTATATCATTAGCATAGAAGTGAAACACAACATTTTGCTTGCTGATAACATGTCCAGTTAATGGGGAACAATAAGTTATGAATTGTTTATAAGGTTTTCTCAAAACATGAAGCATGTCTGTATAGTGGTATTGGTATATATATATATATATATATATATATATATATATATATATATATATATATATATATATATATATATATATATATATATATATATACACACATACATACAGACACATAAATATACATATATGAAATGTGTACATGATCCTCATGAGATGGAGATCTTCATAGAGAACATAATCTGCATTAAAATTAGAAAATCTTTCCTATGAATACAGTCCCGTCTGAACTGATTGGAACGGCAAGGCCAATTCATTTGTTTGTGCTGTACACAGATGACATTTGTGTATGAGATACATAAGAGACGAGAGTTTAAAATTTCAACTTTTATTTACTGGTATTTACATCTAGAGGTGTTAATCAGCATAAAACATAGAATATTACATATCAGATCACCCAATTTTTAAGTGAGTAAAAGTATAGGAATAGATAAGTCTTCAAGTAAATTAAAGTAAATAACACTTAATATTTGGTAGCATATCCCTTGCTTGCAATAAAAACATCAAGCCTGCAACTCATTAACATCACCAAATTGTTGGCTACTTCTTTTATGATGTTTTTTTCAGTTGTTCTTTGTTTCTGGGGGTTTCTCCCTTCAGTCTTCACTTGTGGGGTTTTTCTTCACAGCTCTCACAATGTTTCTGTCATCAGCTATTGTTGTTTTCCTTGGCAAACCCATTCGTTGTCTGTTGCTCAGTACACCGGTGGTTTCTTTATTTTTCAGGACAAATTGTTGTATTGGCTATGCCCAATGTTTAGGCAATGCCTCTGATTGACCTTCCATCTTTTCTTAGCTTCAAAATGGCTTGCTTTTCTCCCATAGACAGCTCTCTGATCTTCATGCTTGCTTATGCTTTTTAATAACAAATGCAGTCTTCACAGGTGATACTGAAGGGTAAAACCAACAGTAGATGTTTAGAGATATTTATTGTTTATACAATCAATCTAACAGGACACACCTGGGTAACAATAAACACCTGTCAGTCACATGCTCCAATATTTTTGCTCACCTACAAATTGGGTAGTCTGATACAAAATGTGCTATGTTTTATGTCATTTAACACATCTACATATAAATACTAGGAAACATAAACTGAAATTCTAACTCTCTTCTCAAATTCATGTTTTGATCTGAACCCCAAATGCCTTCAGTCTACAGTCATTCCAATAGTTTCAGAGGAGACTATATGTTCAATTTTGTTCAAAATTCCTAGCTGAAATAGAAAAGGGTTGAATAGTGTTGAAGTTAGCAAAGGATACTTTTGCTATTTTCCTCTTTCAGGCAATATGCTTCCCGTATAAAGTTCTAAGGCATAACTTTAAAAGCTGCTCCATACACAGGGGTGCATTCAGTGCCATTGTCTAGTGGTGAGTGAGTGCAGCACCAGAGAACAATGCCAATGGTTTCTAAATAATTCAACATGGAAAAAAAGTAAATGTATATGGTGAGGCAACTCCTGGTTCAGGAGATATTTGTTTGGCCATCAGAACATTAGAGCCATCACATAGCACTTATACTGTGGTCACGAATAAAGGGAGAAAAAAAAAATTCTATTAACCTAGAGTGCAGAAAAAAAGAGCAGTGTAGTGACCTACAAAGAAATACAGATGAGTGATAAATTAAATGAAAAACCGTTATGTTTATGTTGTGCTATTAGGTAATTTTCCTGGCATGGTTTGGATCTACTTGGATCTACTTTCCCCATTAGAGGGAAGAGTCCTTACAAATCAATATAAAGTTCTTCTGACTGATCACCTTTATCTGCAATGAACCATTTCCATTCAGATGGGTGTGGTCTCTTCCAATATAGCAATGTCTTCATTCACAGGGCATAAGGGCTCACTGATTTAATTAATGAGGATGAAAATGATTTAAATCATATGCTATGGCCTACCTAGTCACCAGATCTCAACTCAATTGAACAACTTTGGGAAATTATGGAGTGACATAATAAACAGTGCTCGCCATCAAAATACCAACTTAAGGGAATATCTTTTGGAAGAACGGTGTTGATCTCTTCAGGACAGTTCAAGAATTTGTGCCAAGCACACTAAAGATGTTCTGGCAGCTAATGTATGTGGGTTTCCAGATACACACCTGACCAGGCTACTTCCTGCATCCAAATCCTGAGCAGTCACTGCTCCAATAATGGTGCCTGCTGGTGTGTCCTCATAAACATCCATTGTGTAGGATGGTTTACTGAAGACAGGAGGCTCATCCACATCTAGAACATTAATCTTGACAGTTGCTGTGTCTTTAAATGGACCAAAACTGTGAAACCGTGGATCTAAGTGTGAGTTTGATGCCTCCACTGTAAAGGTATAGGCCTTCTTTGTCTCATAGTCCAGAGGCTGTGGAGAGAAGGAAACAAAGTAACAAATGAGCTAGCATATAACTCATGCTGGAGAGTCGTTGCTCCTTCTTTGTTTAATCAATGTATAAAGTACATATCTAAGTTCTATTTACTGTTTCAAGCCACAGATTCCATGATACACACTGACTTCATGCAAATTAGTGCTAAGTGTGTTGCTTGAAGCATTATAGGCAGTTTTGCCGTGTGTGTCAGAAATTAGCTACATTTAAACTGCCAGCATACTGTATTTTATTTTCATTTCCTTCCATTTATTTTCATAGGGAATTTTAATTCACACCAAAATATTTAACAATACAAGATCATTTTAGGAACTTGGTGAAAATATTTAAGAAAAGTATGTCTTTTAATACTGCTTGTCAATTGAGCTGTGTTTGTCAATCAGATCTGGCAATCCTGGTCACAGCACATACATCAGGAATACAATCATCAACTTCCTCACAGCAAACAAATAAATTCAACACATTAATTTGGACTTTTGTTGCCAATTATTAAAATGTTATGGAAACTGCAGTCGACCACAAGAAAAAAAGGAATGCAGTATAATTAACAATTTTATATGACATACCCTCCATATTCTGTAAAGAACTGTCATTTCATTAAAACCACTTAGTATTTAAATGACATGTTAGCCATTTAAATGCCTTCCACACTGTCTACTTGTTCTGTCATGATAGTTGTTATATACTGAAAACCTAATTTATTTTATTTATTAACACATTATCTTTGTGTCTGATCTTGCATTTTCACTTTAGTCCCAGTCCTTTCAACAGCTTTATGGGTGATCATTTTTACCACTTCACATCAGCACCAATTCACTTCACACATTTAGTTAGCATGATGAGCTACAGCAGTTGTAAATTGAAAAATATAATCAAACTGTTCATTTCAGCTGCACTGAAAGTGCTTTTGTGGCCTGTGCTAACCATCCCTTTGTATTTTTTTGTTGCTGTTGTTATTTTTAGTTCTTATTTTATTAATTTCAGATTTCTATCATTCTTTCTTTATTCACAATAAAATGTTGCTAATTGTGTTCCCAATTAGATTCACCAAAAATAAGTGCACTTAAAAATCACCCAAGTTGCTTAATGACCAGTGAGGTTAAAGCAACTGCACTGACCAAGTCCACATTGAAAAATGTTATAGAACATATTCCTATTTGCACTTTTGAAAAGGATTGTCTTATTGTCTTGTTATCAAATATTTCACGACAATGAATCAATGTTCATCAGTGTTAACAGGGTAAAATAATCCATTGTTTTGCATCTGAATTTGTATCATAAATAAAACCAATATGACTTTAGTTGATAGAATAAGAACTTGTTTAGGAAACAAAAAAGATAATGACCCTTGGACATCTGGAGGAGAGGTTCATATCTTTGGCTACAAGTAGAAACAAGCAAACTTGTGATTACAAAGGTCATCCTGAGAATATAGGATTTCTTGACATCAATTTCACTGTTTCTGTGAACCTTCTTTGGTGGGGAACAGACATATTTGAGAAATCCCCCAACAATTATCACAAAGTTCAAAGAAGAACCCACCGACCCACCCCCACACACACACACACACACACACACACACACACACACACACACACACACAGTTATGTACAACGGTCGGACACCACTAGTGAAAATGCTTCTATTTTACTTATTTAAAAATGTATTAAATTTTTTTTTATAATTTGGTAATTTAATTAAATGATATAATTCGCAGTAACCTGAGTTATATTTGAATCTCAGAGTTTTTTAGTATTTACCGTTTCCCCTTTCGCTACAATGACAACACATTTGAGCTGGCTTAGACTCCAACAGTTTGTAAGGTTTTGGAGTCCATGCCAGCTCAAATGTGATTATTCATGATATATTAAATCCACTGGAGTGTCGTCTGAACATGTGGTTTAATGGAATGGATAAAAAAAGGAAAACTTGACCTTTTGTGCAAAGCAGTTAACATGGCCAATATCACAAACTTGCATACATTTTAATAGGGACCTAGAACTAGTGCGGAATCTTGTATAATAAATATTCAAGATTTTGAACACTTTCACTCTTTGTTTTAAATATTTAAAAATGCTATAACTTTCTCTTTCTCTAAATTAAAAAAAAAAAAAATCCAGATTTTCTATGTGATCTCAAACTTTTGGATCTCACATATATGAGGATCAGCCACATGTCAACAAAAGGTGCTGTGGAGATAAGATAAAAACTTGCTCAGACTTTTATTTTGGCTGAAGCAACATTTGTGTGTGTGTGTGTGTGTGTGTGTGTGTATGCGTGTGTGTGTGCGCGCTTTGTCATTGAAATGTAAAGTTTAGAATGAGTTTCACGGACTCCATTTAAAGTTTATGAACAACTTTACCCCCTAACAGAGAGGAATGTGCCTTATCATTGAAATTTAAAGCAGAGAATTATCTGGGAATGTGCTGATAATCATATTTTCAAAGTAAAAACTACAGTTGGAACTGTTACAATGTAATGTACACTGGCTTGTCCACTTTTAAAATTTGGAGCATGATGCAATATCACATTATTCGACATGCCTCCTTGGCAGTGTGCTAAAAACTGCTCAATCAGTATGTTCTGACTATAACGATATGGCAGTCCAGAATGAATATTCCCTCATTACTGAATTAGATTCCAATAAGCCATAAGGACATTTTTCTGGATTGGTGATGGGGTGCCCTGCGATGGATTGGCACCCTGTCCAGAGTGTACCCTGCCTTGTGCCCGATGCTCCCTGGGATAGGCTCCAGGTTCCCCGTGACCCTGAAAAAGGAGTAAGCGGTAGAGGATGGATGGATGGATGGATGGTGATGGGGTGCCTTAAGGAGCAATTGGGAAAACAATATGCTGTGGGGATGATGGTGGGAAGGGAGGTAGGAAGATCCTCTATTCTCCTTATGTCCAGTTTTCAGCAGTAGACGCGAAAGCTGATTAAATGACAGAAGAGTCTCTTGAGTTACTGAGGGTTGTGAGGGGCTACTAATGCAAGAGTGTCAAGTGCCCTTTCAGCAAGTGAACTTCCCACATCACATCTATTACCTAGTTAATTTTTTTGTAGAGAGATATGTAGATAGTACAGGAGGCTGCATTTTGTTCAAAACGCCTGTGTTATGGACAAACATGGCATACAAGTCTTAACTTGCAATTTAAGCAACACACACAGTGCACTTCTCCCCCCCTTTATACATATGCATTTTGGAGGAAGTCAGCTCAAAAAAAGGTGTGAAAATGGAAAGTGCAGATAATTACATATTTAGTTCAATGGACAATTGGCAGTGGCTAGGTTTGTGTGTAATTTTGTCATTCATATAATATAATAATAATAATAATAATAATAATAATAATAATCATAATAATTTTATATATATATATATATATATATATATATATATATATATATATATATATATATATATATTTACATTTTCTCATTTCTAAGTCGCTTTGGATAAAAGCATCTGCTAAGTGAATAAATGTAAATGTTATATATATATATATATATATATATATATATATATATATATATATATATATATATATATATATATATATATACATATACACACACACGCACACACACAGTACACCATTTAACAAAGAAATTCAACACATTAAAAAAGGACTGACTTTTATCAAAGCCGCAGTAAACAACAGGACAAATAAAATTCAGTTTAATTGCAATATTTTATATACAAAATAAAATTTATATTCTGTACATTATTTCATTACAACCAATTAGTATGCCATCCACAGTGTGTTTACCTGTACTGGCATGAGAATCTTTATGTAATAATAACTTAATCCATTAGCACATTATCTTCCTTATTAATCTTTGTTTTTCTCTTTAGTACCAGGCTTTTTAACAGCGCTGAAGTTGATAATTTCAGCTTTTAAACAACAATTTGAGCTTCACGTACAGTGTATTTAGTAGGCAGTTGGCATCTATAGCATTAGTAAATTGCATGTTGATTTTAGTTGTACTGCAAGTACATCAAGATGTGTTTTGCACTGTGCCTCCTTACATATGTACATATCTAGCACCGAAAGTCTATTTTTTCATAAACTTGTATAATTATTTTCAAGAAGATTACAATGTATTTTTACCGTTTTTTTTTTTCATCTGTATGTCATTGCCAACATAAATAATTAGATAAATTGTAGTCTCATCAAGGTTAAGCAGACAGGTCAAATAAATAATCTTTTGGAATCCCACATTTCCGGTGTCTCACACACTGTATATACTGGGCATAATACAAGTAGTGAATGACATTACACTAAATGATTGATTAATTTATTCATTCATAGTCCTTTCACACCTTATGTATGTATGTATGTAGAGAGTGAGAGAGAGAGAGAGAGAGAGAGAGACTGCACAAACTTTAACAAAGCGAAACACTTTGAATTCAGGACTTCACGCTCAAAATGTCTTTGATATGATAATGTGATCTCTCTTTGCACCCGGTGTAGAATCTCTCTTTGCACCTGGTGTAGAAGCCAGCAAAGAAATTCAACAGATCTTAACCCATCCCGTCAACCACAGCTGTGGAAATTTAATAAGTGTGCATCTAAGGCCTGAATCAAAGAATCATCTTTGCATAGGTACATATGTGCTTATTGCAAAATAAGTGATCTTTTGGTCCTGCCTACTGACACAAATATGAGATTATCACAAATTTTATGATAAACAGCACAGTATATCAGTTTAAAGACTTTAATCCTATCAGAACTGCAGTCCCCAGGCTGTCAATATGGATCATTTAATTCCATCAACAACCCACTGTGTAAATCTACTCAATTTCAGGATATCCTGCTCTTTCATTCAGTGCACTACACGAGTGTTTTTGTATAGATAAATTTGTACTCCCCATCTAACTGAAAGATAGTCTACTTACATTTCAGAATATTTTGACATCAGCTTGTATGAACTGCTATTCCCTATTATAGTGCTTATGGGTGTTTATTGAGTAATATATAATTAGATGTTAATAATAATATAATAATAACTTGTTCTACTGAATATATAACTACAGTGCCCTCCACTAATATTGGCACCCTTGGTAAATATGAGCAAAGAAGGCTGTGAAAAATGTTGATCTTTTGATACTGGACAAAAATACTCTGCTCTCATGGATATCAAACAATTGCAAAGAAAACAGACAGACACACACACACACACACACACACACACACACACACACACACATATATATATATATATATATATATATATATATATAAATGAAAAATATTTGTTAAATATAGGTGTGCAACAATTAATGGCTCCCTTTTAGTCAATACTTTGTACTACCTCCTTTAGCCAAGGTAACAGCTCCGAGTTGTCTCTTATATGGTGAGGTTGGAGAATACATGACAAGGCTCTGAGAGCATTCCTCTATACAGAATCTCTCCGGATCCTTCAAATTTTGAGGTCCACTCTGGTGGACTCTCCTCTTCAGTTCACCCCAAAGGTTTTCTATGGGTTTCAAGTCAGGGAACTGGGATGGTCATGTCAGGACCTTGATTCTGTGGTCAGTAAACCAGTTTTGTGTTGATTTTGATACATGTTTTGGATCATTGTCCTGCTGGAAGATCCAAACACGGCCCATTTTAAGCTTTCTGGCAGAGGCAGTCAGGTTTTCATTTAATATCCGTTGATATTTGATAGAGTCCATGATGCCATGTATCCTAACAAATTGTCCAGTTCCTCTAGCAGAAAAACTGCCACAAGACATTAAAGAGCCACCACCATATTTAACTGTGGGCATGATATACTTTTCCATATGGCTACCTCTCTGTGTGTGCCAAAGCCACCATCCGACCATAGAACCCAATCCCATTTGAAGGTCCAGTAGTGTCTGGCAAACTGTAGATGCTTGAGTTTGTTTTTGGATGAGAGTAGAAGCTTTTTTCTTGAAACCCTTCCAAACAACTTGTGGTGATGTAAGTGACATCGGATTGTAGTTTTCTGACCCCAAGAAGCAAATAACTTCTGCAGTTCTCCAGCTGTGATCCTTGGAGATTTTTTGCCCACTCAAACCATCAAGTATATATAGAGTATATAGAGGAGAGCATGTACAAATGTACCTCAACAATGATTTACTTCAATGTTAAATGTAACGTCAATGTCAAACCATTGTAAGTTATTTTGTGTGTGTATTATAGCTGTTAGGGTAGCTTAGAAATTTTAAAGATTTACATAGTTACAGTAGATCACTGGATATGCATTATGCAATTGCGGATAAGTGCATACAGGGCAATCACCAATTTAAAGATGTTTTATGATTACTATGGTATGGGATATGGTTACTATCATTTAGTCATAATTCTATAATTTCTTTTAAAGGATAACATTTTTAGGAACTCAGTTGCAATTCTGAGTATAGGAATTAGTGTGTGTGTCATTTCTGTCTCACACTGCCAAATTGTGCTACTCTTAACAGTCTTAGACTCTCTGAAGAAAGATGTTACTATAACAGGCATTACAGGTGTATCACAGGCCATACCAGTGGTTTCTCACAGTCTTACAAACAGAAGGAACTCTGAAAACTATTTTTCGCAAATATATTTCTAACAAAAGTGAATGAATTCTGGGACAGAGACAAGTGAGCTACTTGAATATAGGCATAATGAATAAGTCACAAATAGGCGTCTTACAATTGTAAGTAAAAACTCTTCCCTAATACTGAATGTCAGTGTCAAAAAAAATGATATACTGTATATAGCAGACACAGTGTGCTCAATTTGGAATTAATTACATCTGTTACAGCAGTGATAAATAACATAACTGAGTTAATTTTCTGAAGGCGCTCTAACTGTTGCTGTTCAGAAATTTCATTCATTTGTGGTCAGTGTCTACAGCAGCATCTGTTCATCAGATAGAACACTTCATCTTGTAATAATACATCTTTAGTCACTGCATGTGTTATTAATAAAATCGTAATGGTATGGGGTTCAATGAAAACTTGTTTTTGTCATCTACTTGCCAAAGCATGTCTATTAGTCTTTTCTTGGGGTGTAGCTCCTGGTTCATTTGCTGTTTTATTTACAAGACTGCTCACATTGTGGAGACCCATCTGCTTCTCCCTGGTGTTTTCCTCTTTTGGAAACCAAAAAAAGGATGCTGCATTTTTAATACAGCCTGGATTTGTTTGCATTGAGTGCACTATTACAATAGCTCAGACACATTTCGGTTTTTCTATTTTTTCTTTTGGTTTCTTTTTTCTTACATTCTCTCTAGAGTGAATGAACAAATGGATTAAAAACAAGCACAAGGCTGCCGTAAGTGGAAGCACACTCAGCTTCCTATGGAGGTTCCCAGGGCATCACTGGCACCTTTGTTGCAGTACTGCATGTGGGCAGCATATGCATATACGTGTCTGCTATATCACATATATATATATATATATATATATATATATATATATATATATATATATATATATATATCAAATTTACAATATTTTACAAATATACAAATTTAACTATACAAAAAACACTCATGTAGTGCACTGAATGAAAGAGCAGGATATATATATAATATCCAAGACAATAGTTGGAAAGCTCATGCTCATAGTGAAGCATTTCTTAGACTTTGAAGCATAAACCAAGTGTCTGCTTTTCATTGTTTAACTGGTGAAGTACCATTTATTAAAATGTAATAATGTGCAATAATAAATAATGATTCAAGAAAAACTCTACACTGAAACACATTAAACATGGTTATAGTGTAATATCTGTGATGAGCTTTGTGCTTTTTGTGCTAATTTGTTGGTTGGTAGGGCATTTTCATTATTCCCATGACAATTTTGCAGTTGTATGCTACTCTGGCATCACGGGGGAACTTGCAGTTACAAACATAAAAATAGGATGAAAGGAAACATAAGGGATAACAGTTAGGTTTCACTGTTGTACCCAAAACCAAAAGCACTTCTTTCCTCAATCACCAATTTACAGTGCCGTTCAATGTCATATTTATGAGAAATCCAATGTAGAAGTAGTGGAGACAGCAAACACTGGAATCAAATATCCAGATTGCAATGCTGTTATTCAACGAGTTACAGTATGGCAGAGACTTGGCTCAGCTGGTGGTGCTGATGGCCGTAAGATAGTTGAAGCTTTGGAGCCTGATCTGTTTAAGCAGAGTGTACATATGAGGAGGTGAGACAGCTGGACAGACTAAAGGACTGCTGCATTTTGCAGTTTTTTATATTAATTATATAATTGCTTTTATCTTAAAATATATTGTTCCATCCCACTGCATGCTATAGGAAATTACCATGACTGATTGGGGAGTAAAATAGGACGAACAAAGAAGCCCAACATTAAATGACTTTCTTTGCTGAAGCCTACTGTTACGCAAAAATATCTTCAATTGTACAGTACTTTGTTTTAAGGAAGTGAATAGTATGTTCATTCCTCTACACAGAAGGGTTTACATAAGCATAGAGTCTGTCATCCTTGGATCAGCAGTGCATCTAATACACTGATTTTAATAAGGGGTTAAATTATGGTGTTGTTTCTTGTCTGAAGCTGTAGTGTATATGATGCTACTCTATTATAGCAACAGTTGTACTAAATAGAGCTAAATACACAATTGTGCTTTCAAAAAATGTGTTAAATAGTGAATTAGCTACATGAGCAGTCAAATGTGTAATTACACATACACTGTCACATATGCCAAAACATGCACAGGCACATTTTTATTGTTCAAGGTTTTATCACTTTGAGACTTGAAATATCTCCTTTCAAAAACTATGCCCTGATATTACATTTTGCACTTACACTCCCTGCTGTTTTTTTTTGTTTGTTTGTTTGTTTGTTTTACCATATTCAGAGTCAAATATCAGAATGTAATCTCACACGTTGTCTAATTGCTTTGCATAGATATCAGTCTGCATCCTTTGTCCTCACTTTTAAAAGCACAAATCTCTTACACCTGAAAAACAAACTAATAGCCTCTTGTTGCTGTGAACGCAGTATAAATGCATACCTAGTTTTCTTATTTTGTTGCTGTTTGTTCAGGCTTTTTGCATTTTCTGCTTCAAGCTTGTGGGTTTGTTTATAGAAAAATGTGTTACTGCTGGCAAACATTTGTCCAACAGTGGCAGCTCCCAAAACTTAACTATAGGTGGCATGGTTCACTCCTGAAATAATTCTGGAAATTAGCATTATACAAAAAATAGCACTATAGATCCTAACAGAACAACATATCCAGTGACATGTGATTCATACCACCTCATTTCCTCTTTTTTGATTGTGCCTCTAGCTGTCACAACTGTTTCTTGGGGTGCTTGAGCCCATCATGACGTTGTTCAATCATTTCCTATGCACTAAAGGATGTAACTCATCAAGACCAGGAGAGCTGTTAGCAGTTAACATGTTCTCTAGAGATTTACAGTTCAAACAGGAAATTAATGACATTTTTAATAGAGGAATGGAATGGCTCACAGTGGCTGTGACATGGAGAGAGATCAAATGATGGCCATTAGTATAAGAGGGTTATTTGCCCACACCTGACTTTGAAAAGTGAAATTAGAGTTTGAGAGGGTTTTAAAGGTTGGACAAAATATAATAACTATTTTGCTTTTGTTCAGTTTGTTGCCCTGCAAACTTCTTCATTGTGCTCTATTCCAAACTCTACCTTTCATTTAGACTAATTTTCACTGGAGTTAATGGTTTTAAACCTTATGTTAAAGAACTATAAACAACCGGATTTAGCTAACACACACACACACACACACACACAGGTAGACTTGCATCTTATTCATTACTTGTACTAACCAGTGGGAGGAAAGAGTGATTCATTTCTGATGACTAATCATCGTCTGACACACTTTTGGGGATTTTGGGAATATTGTAGTGTTGGCCTATGGAGCACAATGCTACTTAGTCTGCACTGCATTGTTCCTGCAGCATTTCCCTCACACTCTATTGCTGAACACAGCACAGATGTAGGTGGTTTGGTGAGCTCCAAGGTCTCTGGTTCAATCCTGAGTCTGTACAAACTATCATTCTCCCGGTGTCTACATGAGTTACTTCAGGGTCCTTCGGTTTTCTTGTACCTCCCAAAAACATGTCAGTAAGTTGATGTTTTTGTATATGGAAAAAAAAAATTATAAATGGATTGGCTACTCTAAATTGCAAAAATGTGTGTGTGCATGGTTCTGGATGGACTAGCATCCCATACAAGGGGTGTTCCGGCCACATGCCAAGTGTTCCTAGGATATGATTCTGATCCACTGTGTCCCTGACCAGGATAAAGCAGTTACTAAAGATGAGTAACTAAATGTATAGACATTCAGTTTTATATATCACTAAACATATATGGTAAACATACACTGTGAGCCAAGCATACATGAACTATGAAAACGATCTATTCCCCACAGCTCAGTGATTTTTAATTACACATCAGACATGCTTACCAATCTTCCACTGAAAAAATAACCACATTTATACTATCATGGTGACAGATCCAGTAAGCTGAAAAAAATGTTCACTCAAATCCCATAATGAACATGCAACACAGCAATGTTTGATAAGTGTAGTATCAAAAGTGTGAAAGACATCTGCCTTATGCTCTGTTCTGTACAGTCAACAAGGACACTATACTCTATGTGAATTTACACCTCAGAAAATGTGTGTGTGTGTGTGTGTGTTGTACTGCCTTTTCACCTGTCCTTCACTGTTATGTTTCTTACAATTTATGCATTCAGTGTGTAGTCAGTATGTAGTCACTACTATGTAGGCATTATGCAGTGTTTTCTTTTGTGTATTGTTTTTGTTCTGATCTTTAATTGTTTCAATTTCTAAGACTCATTCATTTGTCAGTGTCAGTCACTTGCACTGCTGTGTCACATTTAAAAGGAAGTCAAATGCTGCACAGTAGCCAGTGTGTCATTAGTGTTCTTTTGAAGTCCAATTGCACGGCTTCTGCCTCCTAGTTAAAGTCCATTCTGTTGTAAAATCTAATGAATTTTTTCAGGCTTTATGGTTTAGTTGGCAGGCTTACTGTGCATAGGTTTAAACATGAATAATGTCTACAAACACACACACACACACACACACACACACACACCTCTCTCTCTCTCTCTTACCTGTTCCTGAATTTTGTTCAATTAGAAAATATATAAACCTATATGATAGACTCAGTATTAACCTGTATGCACACACACCTACACATATACACACACCTCTATGTGAGTGACTGTAAATTATATTTATTCTGTAAGTATGACCAAAAAAAATCCCCAATTTCTTTCCTAATATATTCTACATAACCCTAGAAGATTCTGTACGTAAATATAGAATTGTCACTCTAACATGGTGATGTCATGTATTAGGTTTCAGTGTGATTTTAGTTTAACAGCCCTATAGAAATTGCTGGATTAACTTTGCCATTATGTCCAGCATTTAATAAGCACTCCTATTAAATGAACACAAATGAAAAGGGACAATTATAAGTATTCACTATACTAAAATATCTAGAAAGCACAGCATTCTAAAAAAAACAAACAAAAAAAAAAAACAAGAACAACCCTGAAGAAGCATCTCTTATGTTATGTTATGAGCAAACAAACAAATGACCAAATTATGAGTAAGTCTACATGGGTATGTTCTTTTGAGGTCAAAGCATATATAGGAACCTTCACGGTTACCTGAATAGAGAGACAGCGAGAGAGAGAGAGAGAGAGAGAGAGAGAGAGAGAGAGAGAGAGAGAAAAAAAAAGAGAGAGAAAGTATAAAAAAAGAACTCGCCTATACTCCTATATGTTTCATATCTTAGTTATATTCTTCAGTGGGAGGGAAACAAATGTTTCTGAGACACATCCAGGTACACACTGCCAGTAAGTGTCATCCAACCTGCTCTCAACAGTGAAAAATGAGACATTTTTATGAGGAAGACAAAGAAAAAGAAAATGTGATCTTTTATGGCTTGAGGCGACTGGAGGAAAGAAGATGCAGCACTAGAGCTTACAATTGACAATAATCTGTCTGCTTTTTACTTTCGGATAGAGTTTCCTGGGTGGATGACTGCTGTTTATGCAAGCTTTTCCCAGCTTTATTTTTTATTATTGTTTATTTATTTATTTATTTTTTTTCCAATTTTCATCTCCCTTGTGATTTTTTTTATAGCTTTGTGTTGACAAATGGAATTTGAAATCACTAGCAAAGCATTTTATCACTTGAAAGATTCAATGGCAGGAGGGTATGCCCAAGATATGCAGCTGTATGTGTGTGTGTGTGTGTGTGTGTGTGTGTGTGTGTGTGTGACATGACTATTCTTGGGATTTTGAGTCGTGTGACTTTCTTCAACCAACATTTAATGCAGATATTTTATAGAATTTCTAATTATAATTATTTTATTTAAGCAATAATTATATTTCTGTTTAATTTGAGCCCCCTATTTGAGCTGATATAAAACAGAACAATGTGTTCTAGGTATGCATGTGTCACGAGTTCCCCTTTAAGCAGCACGCTGTGGAGCATGTGAGCGCACGTGCACGAGCAGGTGCGCGAGCACCTGCTTTTCCCTTGTGGACAATCGTGACATTTCCACACGTGCTTTTGTTTATGTTTCTGTCATGTCTCCTCCCCGTTCTGTCATTGGTTGTAGTTTCACATGTGTCTGAATTGCCCTCAGCCGTCAGCCATTACAACGCTGATTATCTCCGCATATATACCGCGCGCCTCCCAGCACACAACGCAGAATATTGAATGAGTTATAGTAGATTAGTTTAGAGTCCTTACGATAGATAACCACAGTCAGTCCATAGTTTCATGTTTAGATTCATAGTCATAGTTCATGTCATGTTTCATGTTTAGGTTCGTTTGTTAAATTCACGCTGGTTTCTCCGCTACCAGTCCCTCGCTGTTGTTTATGTTTCATGTTTGGTATATCGACCCTGTATCCCGTGACCACGACTTTGATTCCTGCCTTGCCTCGTTTATGCCTGTTTGCCGATCGTCTGAATTTTGCATGTTACTGGATTACGTTTTTGGATCACATTCTGGATTTACCTGCCTGTGTGTCTCTCAATAAAACTGTTCACACTGCGCTTGCATCCAACCTTATCTCCGTTACGTCACGATACGTGGCAGAATATTCCGCCCATCATGGATGCAGCACGAGAACGAAGAGGACGCAGAACCCGGAGGTCCACGCCAATCATCCCCGCCTTGGATTCTATGCAGTTCTCGCAATGGACTTTCATGGACCTTCCCAATTGGTATGATGGCTTCTTTCGTTATCCGGACTATTTTATGATAGACTGCCAGAGTTACTTCTCAAGCCTGTTTGACCAGAAGCCAAGGGAGAGACAATGGATTAAGTTCATGATGTCCCGATTTTTTGGCTCAGCTCGCAAGTGGGCACAGCGAGTAGCAGCCATGAGACCCCGGGTACTGGAGGACAGTAGGCAGTTTTCGGACCTGTTTCTGAGGGAGTTTGGAGAACCAGGGCAGAGCTACAACTTGGATGAGCTGTTGAAGGGAGTTAATGTGGCGAACAGTGCTGATCTTCCATTCCACATGCATTATGAGCGGATGAGCCACCAAGTTGATGTTAACACGGACAACCAAGTCCCTGAGGTCCAAGTCAAGTCTCCAGTCTCTGAAATCCAAGTCAAGTCTCAAGTCCCGGAGGTCCAAGTCCAAGTCAAGTCTCTAGTCTCTGGAGTCCAAGTCAAGTCTCCAGTCTCTGAAATCCAAGTCAAATCTCAAGTCCCTGAGGTCCAAGTCCAAGTCAAGTCTCAAGTCCCTGAGGTCCAAGTCAAGTCTCCAGTCTCTGAAATCCAAGTCAAGTCTCAAGTCCCTGAGGTCCAAGTCAAGTCTCAAGTTCCTGATGTCACACCCAAGTCTACTGATATGGCCGACCAAGTTCTGCTCACGCCCAAGTCTAACGACACGGCCGACCACGTTCTGTTCAAGCCCGAGTCTACCGACCCGGTCGCCCAAGTTCAGCCCACGCCCAAGTCTAACGACACGGCCGACCACGTTCTGCTCAAGCCCGAGTCTACCGACCCGGTCGCCCAAGTTCAGCCCACGCCCAAGTCTAACGACACGGCTGACCACGTTCTGCTCAAGCCCGAGTCTACCGACCCGGTCGCCCAAGTTCAGCCCACGCCCAAGTCTAACGACACGGCCGACCACGTTCTGCTCAAGCCCGAGTCTACCGACCCGGTCGCCCAAGTTCAGCCCACGCCCAAGTCTAACGACACGGCCGACCACGTTCTGTTCAAGCCCGAGTCTACCGACCCGGTCGCCCAAGTTCAGCCCACGCCCAAGTCTAACGACACGGCCGACCACGTTCTGCTCAAGCCCGAGTCTACCGACCCGGTCGCCCAAGTTCAGCCCACACCCAAGTCTACCGACCCGGTCGCCCAAGTTCAGCCCACGCCCAAGTCTACCGACCCGGTCGCCCAGGTTCAGCCCACGCCCAAGACTACGGACACAACTACCCAAGTTTTGCTCACGCCCAAGACTACGGACACAACCACCCAAGTTCAGCCCACGCCCAAGTCTAACGACACGGCCGACCACGTTCTGTTCAAGCCCGAGTCTACCGACCCGGTCGCCCAAGTTCAGCCCACGCCCAAGTCTAACGACACGGCCGACCACGTTCTGCTCAAGCCCGAGTCTACCGACCCGGTCGCCCAAGTTCAGCCCACGCCCAAGTCTAACGACACGGCCGACCACGTTCTGCTCAAGCCCGAGTCTACCGACCCGGTCGCCCAAGTTCAGCCCACGCCCAAGTCTAACGACACGGCCGACCACGTTCTGCTCAAGCCCGAGTCTACCGACCCGGTCGCCCAAGTTCAGCCCACGCCCAAGTCTAACGACACGGCCGACCACGTTCTGTTCAAGCCCGAGTCTACCGACCCGGTCGCCCAAGTTCAGCCCACGCCCAAGTCTAACGACACGGCCGACCACGTTCTGCTCAAGCCCGAGTCTACCGACCCGGTCGCCCAAGTTCAGCCCACGCCCAAGTCTACCGACCCGGTCGCCCAAGTTCAGCCCACGCCCAAGTCTACCGACCCGGTCGCCCAGGTTCAGCCCACGCCCAAGACTACGGACACAACTACCCAAGTTTTGCTCACGCCCAAGACTACGGACACAACCACCCAAGTTCTGCTCACGCCCGAGTCTGCCGACACGCACAGCCAAGTTCTGCTCACGCCCGAGTCTGCCGACACGCACAGCCAAGTTCTGCTCACACCCGAGTCTGCCGACACGCACAGCCAAGTTCTGCTCACGCCCGAGTCTGCCGACACGCACAGCCAAGTTCTGCTCACGCCCGAGTCTGCCGACACGCACAGCCTAGTTCTGCTCACGCCCGAGTCTGCCGACACGCACAGCCAAGTTCTGCTCACGCCCGAGTCTACCGACACGGCCGCCCAAGTTCTGTTCACGCCAGAGTCTACCGACCCGGCCGCCCAAGTTCTGTTCACGCCAGAGTCTACCGACCCGGTCGCCCAGGTTCAGCCCACACCCAAGTCTACCGACCCGGTCGCCTAGGTTCAGCCCACGCCCAAGTCTACCGACCCGGTCGCCCAGGTTCAGCCCACGCCCAAGTCTACTGACCCGGTCGCCCAGGTTCTGCTCACGCCCGAGTCTGCCGACACGCACAGCCAAGTTCTGCTCACACCCCGAGTCTACCGACACGGCTGCCCAAGTTCTGCTCACGCCCGAGTCTACCGACACGGCCGCCCAAGTTCTGCCCATGCCCAGGGTTCACCTGGTGACCTCAGAGCCCCAGCCTGAGATCTACGAGGAGATCTCAACTCCATAGCTGCAACCTTCCTGTTCAGCTGTGGACGTCGCTCAGTCTTCCTGTTCAGCTGTGGACGTCGCTCAGCCTCCCTGTTCAGTTGAGGTCGTCGCTCAGCCTCCCTGTTCGGCTGTGGACGTCGCTCACCCTCCCCGCTCGGCTGTGGACGTCGCTCAGCCTCCCCGCTCGGCTGTGGACGTCGCTCAGCCTCCCCGCTCGGCTGTGGACGTCGCTCAGCCTCCCCGCTCGGCTGTGGACGTCGCTCAGCCTCCCCGCTCGGCTGTGGACGTCGCTCAGCCTCCCCGCTCGGCTGTGGACGTCGCTCAGCCTCCCCGCTCGGCTGTGGTCGTCGCTCAGCCTCCCCGCTCGGCTGTGGCCGTCGCTCAGCCTCCCCGCTCGGCTGTGGCCGTCGCTCAGCCTCCCCGCTCGGCTGTGGCCGTCGCTCAGCCTCCCCGCTCGGCTGAGGTCGTCGCTCAGCCTCCCCGCTCGGCTGAGGTCGTCGCTCAGACTTCCTGCTCCATGGCGAACATCGTTCCCCCCCTCCTGCCTCGAGGAGACCCACGCTCCTCTCCTGGGCCTCACGGAGACCCACGCTCCTCTCCCTGGCCTCACGGAGACCCACGCTCCTCTCCCTGGCCTCACGGAGACCCACGCTCTGCCTTCATGCTCCGCCAAGGACTTCGCTCAGCCTGTCTGCCCAGGTGGTTGTCGCTCTGCCTACCTGTTCAGCCGGGGACGTCGCTCCGCCTTCATGCTCCGACGAGAACGTCGCCCTGTTTCCCTGCTCAGCTGAGTACAGCGCTCTGCTTTCATGCTCTGCCGAGGACGTCGCTCAGCCTGCCTGCCCAGCTGTGGTCGTCGCTCTGCCTTCATGCTCCGCCGAGGATGTCGCTCAGCCTGCCTGCCCAGCTGTGGTCATCGCTCTGCCTTCATGCTCCGCCGAGGACTTCGCTCAGCCTGTCTGCCCGGCTGTGGTCGTCGCTCTGCCCTCATGCTCCGCCGAGGACGTCGCTCAGCCTGCCTGCCCGGCTGTGGTCGTCGCTCTGCCCTCATGCTCTGCCGAGGACTTCACTCAGCCTGTATGCCTGGCTGTGGTCGTCGCTCTGTTTCCCTGTTCAGCCGAGGACGTCGCTCTGCTTTCCTGCTCTGCCGAGGACGTCGCTCTGCCTTCATGCTCCGCCAAGGACTTCGCTCAGCCTGTCTGCCCGGCTGTGGTCATCGCTCTGCCTTCATGCTCCGCCGAGGATGTCGCTCCACTTTCATGCTCCGCTGAGGATGTGGCTCAGCCTGTCTGCCCATCTGTGGTCGTCGCTCTGCCTACCTGTTCAGCTGAGGACGTCGCTGTGCTTCCCTGCTCTGCCGTGTACGTCGCTCTACTTTTTTGTTTCGCCAAGGACGCCGTGCAGTCTCCAGGCTCTGCTTGGGACATTCTGCCCAGGGGGCCAGGGCCGCCAATGGAGATGGATGTTTCATGGCACTCCGGGAGGAGTGCCCTTGGGGGGGGGGGGGTTCTGTCAGGAGTTCCCCTTTAAGTAGCACGCTGTGGAGCATGTGAGCGCGCGTTTCCCTTGTGGACAATCGTGACATTTCCACACATGCATTTGTTTATGTTTCTGTCATGTCTCCTCCCCGTTCTGTCATTGGTTGTAGTTTCACGTGTGTCTGAATTGCCCTCAGCCGTCAGCCATTACAATGCTGATTATCTCCGCATATATACCGCGCGCCTCCCAACACACAACGCGGAATATTGAATGAGTTATAGTAGATTAGTTTAGAGTCCTTACGATAGATAACCACAGTCAGTCCATAGTTTCATGTTTCATGTTTCATGTTTAGATTCATAGTCATAGTTCATGTCATGTTTCATGTTTAGGTTCGTTTGTTAAGTTCATGCTGGTTTCTCTGCTACCAGTCCCTCGCTGTTGTTTATGTTTCATGTTTGGTATATCGACCCTGTATCCCGTGACCACGATTTTGATTCCTGCCTTGCCTCGTTTATGCCTGTTTGCCGATCGTCTGAATTTTGCATGTTACTGGATTACGTTTTTGGATCACGTTCTGGATTTACCTGCCTGTGTGTCTCTCAATAAAACTGTTCACACTGCGCTTGCATCCTACCTTATCTCCGTTACGTCACGATACGTGACAGCATGCTGGAACCAGTAAGAAGAAAGCACAGGCCAAATATACAGTCATGGGAAAAAGAAATTACAGCCTCCTTCAGTTCTATGTTTTTATTTATCAGGGCCTAAATAACACTTGTGTGGTCCTCACCATCTTCTATAAACATGTGATATCTGCATTACTTGGTTGAAGAAATGTATATTATATACAGTATATATTTTAAATTGCTAATAGGGCCATATTCCAATTTAAGTGCACTTAATCCAAAAAACAAAAAAAATACGGTTTAGGTTAATGTGATAACATGCAAGTGATAAGAAGGCAAAGATACAATCAAACATCTAATAGAGTTACTTTTACAGCAATATGTTGTGAATATATTAAATCAAACTGTCATAACCAGGATGTGGAAAGCATACTAATCATCACAATCATTGTCACATTAGTTGGCCACCATCCAATAAGATAGTAAAGTTTTTCATGATGAAATAAAAGTAGCATAATAAGTTTTATATCAACAGTGACAGAAAGTGTCATGATTATAGGCAGGTGTGAAAAGCACTGCATTTGCTGTTGATATTGACTAACTGTTGAATTAGTTTTCCAGTTAGTAAATTGTGTCCATATTTTGGTTAATTTGTACACTTAGCTGAAGAAAATGTACACCCAATTTAACAAACAAGTAATTGTACTTTTATAGCCCTTAATAGTCTTATTAGTCTTAAACAAAAAAGTTTAAATTAGCTCTTGTTGGCTTTTAAAGAACTTCAGAAATCTGCATGAAACAAGTTAGAGACACTGTCTATTAAACATATTTATGTCTTACACTAATTAGATAACCTTTCAGAATGCTAAGCAACAGCACATTCAAATGTCTATGAAAGACCACATACTGTACACAGAATGCAATATATTTATATTGTTCTAAAACATTTAAATAAAATAACATGGTTTTGTATGTACAGTAATACACATTAATATCTGTACTTCAATATTTGTACATAAAATATCAACTAAATTCAGTGTAGTGTAGGAGACAAAATAAGGCATGCACAACAGCTTCTTGCAAGTATAATTTAAAAAGCTGAACAAGCTCAAAAATAGTGTGGGATTAGGGACATTAATTGATTGTGGAAAAAATGGGATTACATGATTATGCTCAAACATATTAATTAGAAATGTATCTTAATATGTTTCAGGCAAAAATGTGTTTAACACCTGTGTGTGTGTGTGTGTGTGTGTGTGTGTGTGTGTGTGTGTGTGTGTGTGTGTGAAAGCATGCACAATATGCATGTCATTGTGTGTCAGAAATTAAGTCTTACCTGTCTGAGAATAATGATGCCTTCCTGGTTGTGCTCATTGGTGATGATGTCAAACATGGCTCCTCCATCTCCAGGGACAATGTTATATTCCACCTCAGCGTTCTTGCCAATATCCAGGTCATGGGCTTTGATTCGGCCCACAGAAGAGCCCACCGCTGAAGACTCAGGCACACGCAAGTGGAATGTATCTGATGTAGGAAAAACATGATTAGCCTTCTCATTAATTTACGCCTTTAGTTGGGTTTATTTAGACTTTACTTACGTAAAATAATATTTGGGTAAATTCATGCAAAATAGAGATCAATGTTAATCTTTTACATGTTCAGGGTTTGCTATAATGAGACTATTTGTACAAAGAAAAAAGACATGTGCAGTACTCAGTGATGACTTCAGGGGGTGGGGAAGGGATGGCTCATGAAATTTAAATAGGATAAACCAATTATTCACATAGGAAGCTTTTAGTACTCTGTTGTAATGAAAATGCACATGATATGCTTTAACATTTAATTATTGATTAGAATATTTGCACTTTGGTGAAACAGTACACCGTTCAGAATGCAATTTACTTTTTAACGGTGAGTCTCCCCTTTAAAAAAAAGAATTTTCCAAATCTATAAACAAATATGCATTTGAGGCTAAATTGGCAAATTATGCTAAGACAGTTGTTCAGTATTAACATAAAGTATTATAGTGGTGATAAATCATATTTCCAAAAGAATCAATTAAGCTTTACATTGAGTAGTTTATACTTTATGTCTTGTAAAAACAATACATTCTTTTAAGCAGACATTCTTTAATACAAAAATTTAACTGAATTTTAGCTATGATACACTTGTGGTTTGCCATGCCAAGGTTTCCCCTGACCCTTTCTGGATACCCCACTTAAAAGTTTCTGGAGTCACCACTGACAGTACAGATTAGCTGAAGTTAATTCTCAGTGGCCACTTTGGAGGGAAAAAAAAACACCTCAGCTAATTGCAAAGTCATTAGAAAAATTAGAAATGAACTGAATGAGACAAACAGGGTGAGAAAAAAAATCCACAAAGAACAGAGTCCAACATGCAGTGAGTGTCAGAGCATTCTCTCCTGACCTAATTACACAAATATACACTTCCAATATATCACTATACAGGGTTCTCCACTAATATTGGCAGCCTTGGTAAACATGAGCAAAGAAGGCTGTGAAAAATTGCCTCTATTATTTAACCTTTTGATATTTTGTCAAAAAATAAAATCACAAAAATACTCTGCTCTCATGGATATCAAACAATTGCAAACAAAACACAGGTTTATCCAAAAACATTTTTTGTTAAATATAGGTGTGCAACAATTATTGACACCCTTTTAGTAAATACTTGTTACCTCCCTTTGCCAAGATAACAGCCCTGAGTCTTCTTCTATAATGCCTGATGAGGTTGGAGAATACATGGCAAGACCATTCCTCCATACAGAATCTCTCCAGATCCTTCAAATTTTGAGGTCCATGCTGGTGGACTGTCCTCTTAAGTTCAACCCACAGGTTTTCTATGGGTTTCAAGTCAGGTGACTGGTATGGCCATGGCAGGACCCTGATTCTGTGGTCAGTAAACCATTTTCGTGTTGATTTTGATGTATGTTTTGGATCATTGTCCTGCTAGAAGATCCAACCATGGCCCATTTTAAGCTTTTTGGCAGAGGCAGTCAAGTTTTCATTTAATATCTGTCGATATTTGATAGAGACCATGATGCCATGTATCCTAACAAAATTAACTTTGCACAAAATTTATTTAGCGCATGCACCAGGAGGTTGCTCATGTGAGCCACGACTGGTAAGAGAGAACCAGAACTACAATCAAGCAGCTGTCTATATTGTGACAAAATAATATTTGGTTTTAAATTTAAAAAAAAATTGTAATCCTAATAGTATTACCATTTTTTACGAAATGTACCTGTAATCAGATTACTTTCTTTTTTGACATAATGGTAATAGATTACAGTTACCAGTTTTTTGTATCTCGATTACATAATGCCATTACATGTATTGCGTTACTCCCCAAGCCTGACGAGAGCTGAGTATTTTTGTGATTTTTTTTTTTTTTAACATAAGATCAAAAGGTTAAACAATAAAGAGAATTTTCACAGCCTTCTTTGCTCATATTTACCAAGGGTGAAATATTAATGGTGTAACGACACGAGACGGTTAACAGGAAGTAGGCGCAGGAGCGCTGTCTTTATTCATAAGCAAACAAACCAAACACAGGGAGCGCGGTCTATACTGAATAAGATTAACTAGATTAACCATGAGACTACAGTCTAGGCATTGCACGAGAACAAACACGAAGCTACGACCGCTAGCATGCTACACATACATGCTACTAATGTGACCATATACCAATACTCGTTAAACATTACAAACGTAAATACTGCGCGAAGTGCGCAGCCACACGAGGGGTTTAAATAACAAACACAATCAAACTAAAGCATAGACAGCTGGGGCAAATTAAAGACATCCTCAAACATAAACCAATACCGAAACAGGAAGGGAACAAAGCCAAAACAAAAGGCATGTGTCCATTTCACCCAGTTCAGTCACGTGCACGCGCGCACTCAGAAGCCACGCCGAAGTGCCATCTGCCGGCCAAGGCGTAACACAACCCCCCTCCAACGGGGGTCCTGGGCCCCCTGTGTGAGATGTCTCTTGCTGTGTCTGAAAACGAGGCGGCCTTCGCCAGACAACAGACAGACGGGGAACCACCCCCGGTGGGATTGAAAGTCGGGGCGCCATCCTCGGTGGGACTGTAATGCTGGACAACACCCCCAGCAGCACTGGAATGCTGGATGACGCCCCCAGCAGCACTGGAACGCTGGACGACATCCCCAGCAGGACTGGACAGCAGGACAGCCTCCTCGGCTGGGCCGGACAGCGGGACAGCCTCCTCGGCTGGGCAGGGCAGCGGGACAGCCTCCTCGGCTGGGCTGGACAGCCTCCTCGGCTGGGCAGGGCAGCGGGACAGCTGCCTCGGCTGGGCAGGGCAGCGGGACAGCGCAACAGCCTCCTTGGCTGGGCAGGACAGCGCGACAGCCTCCTCAGCTGGGCAGGGCAGCGCGACAGCCTCCTCTGCTGGGCTGGACAGCGGGACAGCCTCCTCGGCTTGCAGGCGCTCCACAGCTGAGGCCTCCCCGTAGGCCTCAAGCTGGAGCTCTGAGGTTGCCATGCTGACCTCAGGCAGGAGCTCCACAGCTGAGACCTCCCGTAGGCCTCAAGCTGGAGCTCTGATGTCGCCGTTGCCCCCCCCAAAAAAAGTTCAAGACCAGCCTTCGGTTCCGGACTGGGCGGGGTGACTGGGTTCTCAGCAGGGCAGGAAGGTGGAGCACTGTTCGGCGCTACGGGACGGGGGCTAAGCGCCTCCAGGTTGTGGAGTACCTGATCCACCTCAGCCTGCCGCTGCTTCATCTGGAGCTCCTCCTGCTGTATTTTTAGCGCAATCTGCTGCTTCCACTGCCAAGCGTAGAACTCCTCTGGAGTCGGGAAGTCCCAGTAATAAATCATTCTCCCGACCAGGTAATCTCCTGCTACTTCCCTGTTTCGGCGAATTAATCTGTCACGCTAAATGCTGGAGACAAGCGCAGACGGGCAGGGTGGCGAGTGCAGGAGCAACGTGAGATGAATGGCAGAAAACAGACGAATATCAGCAAACAATCCAACAGGGATAAAGCAAGGAATCGTAACCGTAGATAACAGGCTGGAAAGTCCAAATACCGGGAAAAACTAGAATAACTCTAAGGCTTGGTAATATCACTAAGTCACAAGAACTAAGCGTTTACTTCGCGATGGCGCGACGCTTAACGAGGCCTTTTATAACTTCGTCAGCCGCACAGGTGTTGGTGATCAATACTCAGGTGAACTTGAGTGCGGGCATGGCTGGGAAGTGTAGTCCCCGTCTGCCATGTCCGTAAGCGGCGCCGCCCTCTGAGTATTGCGGTCGCGAGTTTGCCGTGGCGTAACAAATGGAGTGCACTGTAAAGTCCATACTAATATACATGAAGACACTGTATGTGCTGTGAAATGTTTGGGCTACCTCTGAGCTACAACTTTTTCTAGTTGACTGACTTTGTATTATATAGTTATGTGAATTGATATGAAGTTTATCCTGGTCATGCTTACTATGGATTCTTTGCCTATCCCTGGAACACTTGATGCAATGCAGTTCATCGCAGGACAACATGCCCACACACATTTGCACACATTCACACTTTGTAGCCAAGACTTCTATCAGCGTGGTTTGGGAGTTTGGAGGAAATCCACAATAACAGTAACGTGACAGTACCCTGAGTTCAGTATCAAAGCTCTGATGCAGCAATGCTATCTACTGTGCGTTCATGCCACCCACAGTATAGATTATATCAGCAAATTGTTATTAATGTGAGGAGCATGATGATTCACTGGCAGTACAGGCTGATAGTTTAGTAGTTAAACACAATAACGTTGCACTACAATTTAAAATGCCATATCTACAATCTAGTCTAGACCTTGTAATATATCTAATAGCTGCAGTGCATAGCTGACTAAATACAAGTGTATGGTAAGTTCACTGTTTACTTATGGTCTCCTGAAAAGAGTGAATTAAAGGGTAGTGATTACTAATGTAATTCCAAATGTATACAAAATAATTATCCAATATTATTGTATTGATCTTTGAAAAAATTAAATCAGCAGCACTAAATACTTGATAAGTGCCCAAGAAATAGTTCTACAGACCAGAAAGCTGATCTTTTGAGTTTTGGTTTTCTGGAAAAAATGGAGGTCATTGAGGAGATCATTCTCTGCATCTGAACAAAGATTGTTGCTTTTATATTTTATTATATATTTTTTTTCAATACAAAAAGCTTGTCTAATACTTTTCCCAATGCCAGATGAAGCTTTTACAGATCAAGCAACCTATAGGTGTCACGTTATTAATGTAATGGAGGTTAGGATGCAAGTGCAGATAAGAGCTTTTAATAAAGAGAGGCAGGCAGACAAATCCAAATCATGAGACAATAGCGTGGTCAAAAACAAGCAATGGGTCAGGCGATCTGCAAACAGGCATAAATAGGCAAGGCAAGAAACGAGAACGAGAAACAAGAAACAAGATCAATGAACATGAAACTAAATGAGGAACGGGGTACAAACGCTTGGTATGGTGATAACACTCAATACTTCACAAAGTCATTGTGTTGAAACAGTCTCTTTATACTGTGGTTGTGAGTGCTGCGAATTTGATGCAGGTATGCGTGATTAGAATGAATATGAGTGTTCTGGGAATTGCAGTCCATGGCGGCCATGTTTGTAGGCAGCAGTGCAGGATGGGAAATGTAGTCACTGGTTTGCTGTGATATGACAGTATGGTTCTCCTGAAAAAGGTCAAAATACCCTGAAAATACCCTTAAAATCTGATATGCTGCAATACAAAGCTGTTTTACCAAAAAAATGTTACTGCATGTGCTGAAATTGCACTGTATTTGTATTATCTTTTTGGCTATTTATTGCAAATTAACATTTACATTTCAGGGCACAATGCAGATGAATCATATTTTTTGTTTCAGTTTTACTTTATACTGTAAACACGTAAACATGTAAACACACACACACACACATATTTTATATATATATATATATATATATATATATATATATATATATATATATATATATATATATATATATACACACACACACACAAATATCTGCTGATTATAGCACATTATAGATCTCTTTACATTGTGAAAATAGCTACATTTCAATTGAGCAATATAATAATGAAGTGCCTTACTTTTAGAGAATCTGGGTGGGTTGTCATTGACGTCACTAAGGGTGATGTTGATGGTTGCGGTTCCTGCAAGACCACCCAATTGGCCCCCCATGTCTTTTGCCTGGATAAGAACCTGATAAAGCTCCTTTACCTCACGATCCATTTTAGGTAGAGCAGTTCTAATAACCCCTTTACACACACACAAAAAAAAAAATAAATCAAGAAAGGGAGAGAATCAGCATCAGTTTGGATATCAGGTTGCAGGAAGTGCAGGAAGAAGGAGGTGAATAAGGGAACAATGTCAAGACATGGGATCATTATCCTATGATCTTATGGGATTAATCAATAATTATTCAAAATTATTATTGTTTCACCAATATTCTAAAGTGTTTTTCTAAAGTGGCTCACACATTGTATTTGGTCTTAAATTTTAATCAACGGCAGCTATAGTTGAGAAGTGCTCATGAAATAATTCTACACACCAGAAGGCTGGTTTTTTTCAGTTTTGGTTTTCTGAAAAATGGAGGTCATTTGGTAAGGAGTTCATTCTTTGTATCTGAACAAAGATTGATTTTATATTTTACTTTTTTCCCAGTACAAAAAGCTTGCCTAATGCCAGAGGAAGCTTTTACAGATCAAGCAAGCACCCCATAGGTCAGATTAGACATGGAGGTGGGTGGTTAAAAGGGTCATGGAGGTGTTTCATTCACTGGTATCAGGTAATATGGAAAACGATGTCACACTTTATCTCTTGGGTTTGTGTGCCATGGAGCAACATGAAAGGCATCATTTTTGACACTCTTATCATCAGGTTCTACAAAGCACACAGCTATGTGAAGTGCTGAATGATTGATCCCACCTTCCTCCCATTCTCAGTTTCACTCTTATTTATCTGTTCCTTTTCTATTTATATCTATTGCTGTGTGTGATGTACAGTATCTCACAAAAGTGAGTACACCCCTCACATTTTTGTAAATATTTGATTATATCTTTTCATGTGACAACACTGAAGAAATGACACTTTGCTACAATGTAAAGTAGTGAGTGTACAGCTTGTGTAACAGTGTAAATTTGCTGTTCCCTCAAATTAACTCAACACACAGCCATTAATGTCTAAACCGCTGGCAACAAAAGTGAGTACACCCCTAAGTGAAAAATGTCCAAATTGGGCCCAATTAGCCATTTTCCCTCCCCAGTGTCATGTGACTTGTTAGTGTTACATGGTCTCCGTTGTGAATGGGGAGAAGGTGTGTTAAATTTGGTGTCATCGCTCTCACACTCCCTCATACTGGTCACTGGAAGTTCAACATGGCACCTCATGGCAAAGAACTCTCTGAGGATCTGAAAAAAAGAATTGTTGCTCTACATAAAGATGGCCTAGGCTAAAAGAAGATTGCCAAGACCCTGACACTGAGCTGCAGCACGGTGGCCAGAACCATACAGCGGTTTAACAGGACAGGTTCCACTCAGAACAGGCCTCACCATGGTCGACCAAAGAAGTTGAGTGCACTTGCTCTGCGTCATATGCAGAGGTTGTATTTGGGAAATAGACGTATGAGTGCTGCCAGCATTGCTGCAGAGGTTGAAGGGGTGGGGTGTCAGCCTGTCAGTGCTCAGACCATACGCCGCACACTGCATCAAATTGGTCTGCATGGCTGTTGTCCCAGAAGGAAGCCTCTTCTAAAGGTGATGCAAAGAAAGCCCACAAACAGTTTGCTGAAGACAAGCAGACTAAGGACATGAATTACTGGAACCATGTCCTGTGGTCTGATGAGACCAAGATAAACTTATTTGGTTCAGATGGTGTCAAGCGTGTGTGGCGGCAACCAGGTGAGGAGTACAAAGACAAGTGTGCCTTGCCTACAGTCAAGCATGGTGGTGGGAGTGTCATGGTCTGGGGCTGCATGAGTGCTGCCGGCACTGGGGAGCTACAGTTCATTGAGGGAACCTTGAATACCAACATGTACTGTGACATACTGAAGCAGAGCATGATCAGTATGCAGTATTCCAGCATGATAACGACCCCAAACACACCTTCACTGACGACCACTGCCTTGCTAAAGAAGCTGAGGGTGAAGGTGTTGGACTGGCCAAGCATGTCTCCAGACCTAAACCCTATTGAGCATCTGTGGGGCATCCTCAGACGGAAGGTAGAGGAGCACAAGGTCTCTAACATCCACCAGCTCCGTGATGTCATCATGGAGGAGTGGAAGAGGACTCCAGTGGAAACCTGTGAAGCTCTGGTGAACTCCATGCCCAAGAGGGTTAAAGCAGTGATGGAAAATAATGGTGGCCACACAAAATATTGACACTTTGGGCCCAATTTGGACATTTTCACTTAGGGGTGTACTCACTTTTGTTGTCAGCGGTTTAGACATTAATGCCTGTGTGTTGAGTTATTTTGAGGGGAAAGCAAATTTACACTGTTATACAAGCTGTACACTCACTACTTTACATTGTAGCAAAGTGTCATTTCTTCAGTGTTGTCACATGAAAAGATATTATCAAATATTTACAAAAATGTGAGGGGTGTACTCACTTTTATGAGATACTGTAGGTCTGTACAAGAGTTATCAATTTTGTTATAGCATTACATGAGGAAGGTTGATTTGTCCTTCCTGTTACAGTATGAACCCCCTGGGCTGCATAGGAAATTTAATCCCAAGAAATTGAATTAGTGCTCTGTGTGGTTCCAGTGGTAGTGATGTCTAAATGAATCCTAACCAAGGGATTTTAGGAATGTCAGAGCAGTGATGAGTGAATATGTGCTCAATTATTTACAGCTGTTTATCCAAATGATGCATGCCATGTTTTTGATTTAAGCCATAGTTAACAGCATTTGAATAGTAGGAGGTCATATTTTATTGAATTCAAAATGAATCAATTAATACACTTTGGAAAAAAAAACCCTTTACGTTTATTTTTAATATAACATATTTGCAGTTTATTTAATAATATTTGAGTTATTTCAGCATAAAATAGAGAAGCTAACTTTGTATTCACTGGATTATTGGACTATGTGAAATGTAGCACCTGCTCACATGGACATTGATCTTTAAAGCTATTGAGTTGACAGGATATCTATTGCTTCCCCACTTTTCAAAGTGAGTTACAGTTTAGAATTGGCCTCTGATGTGAATCTATTGCTCAGACCAGCCACAACGTAATGAAATCAAGCAGCCTTTCACCATTTGTTTAATGGGGTCGATGTGTTGTAATTAAATTGCATCCTGTGCATTGACTTCATTCTGACAGGAAATTTTCCGATTTAAAAAAAGAAATGTTTTATTAACCTCTTGTAAGTATGTTATTATACAGTACTGGGCAAGAGTCTTAGACATGAAACATGTTTATATTGATTTACATTTTGTGCATTACTATGTCAATGTTAGAAACATCTTATTTGATCTCAGCACAGCATTTAATAAAATAAATCACAATATTCTTCTAGATAAACTAGAACATTTTGTTGCAGTTTAGGGAATGGCTTATTCCTGGCTCAGTTCTTATTTGACTGACTGCTTTAGCTTGTAAATATTATTGATTAATGGATGACTCCATGCATGCAAAAGTAGGTTGGTGTTTCACAAGTCTCTAGTCTTTAGCCACTGCTATTTTTTCTCTGTATATGTTACCTCTGGGTACAATTATTTGGACACATGATATTAGCTTCCACTGCTATGGTGATGACACACAGCTGCACGTGTCAGCAAAACCAGATGACGGGTACAATCTTAAAGTTCAGAAATGGGTAACAGACATTAGAGACTGGATCCTGACTAACTTCTAATTTAATAGAACTAAGACAGAAGTACATCTACTAGGGTCACCAGTAGATAGAAGTAAGTTTTATGATTAAGCAGTAACTTTTGATGTAAATCCTCTTTCAGCTCAATCATGTGCAGAAGTGAAAGAACGTGCTGCGATTATTAACTCCAGTCTTTTTATTGAAGCTTGTGTACATAGCAGAAACATTGCTAAGACATGAATATGTTATAATGTGATGCAGAAAAGAAGTTCTCACTTAACATTTAGGCTGGATTATATCTGAATGTTAAAATAGGTGCATAAAGCTCCAGTTAGTCCAGAATGCAGCAGCTAGAGTCCATATTACCTATATTTTACTACCTATGCTAGTTTGGCTCCCAGAATTATTTTTCATTCATTAGAAAATTCTACTAATAAGCTATGAAGCACTCAATGGTCTCACCCCACAGTATCTGAGTGCAGGATCTTAATCAGTACATAGAATAACACAGATTTTTTTTCCATATGGAGCAGCCTTTTTAATTAGTGTTCAGGACTCAGACACAGCATGTATCTTGGGTCTCCAGGTTGATTTGCTTAATCAGAAAGTATGTTAAATTGCTTTACTCTTAGGTAAAGGTGCAGATCTAACGTTTCAGGAAAATACAATTATGGATAATCAGGACGTTTTGATGCTGTCAGCCACCACCCCACTCATTTTGGGATGCTGATGTCCCCCCAGCAGGATGCTGATGTTCCAGGGTGCCCTCATGCCTGTGTTACCTCCTGTTATGCTGTCATAGACCTTTCTAAAGATTTGCACCTCATTTATGCCAATGACTCATGCAATGCTTCAGTGGATGATCGTACACGGATCCTGTAGATTTGTATCTAAAGAACAGCTGCTGTAATCATAAAGACTGTTCTGTGGTCATCTTATGACTCTTACTCACAATATGCTCATACTGAACATCCTCTCAACACACTGTTTGTCTTTACTCTTCCACACCTATGTACTGTAATGATGTATAATCCCACTCGCTGGTGTAATCCAGATGGATATTTTTTGAGTCTGGTTCCTCTCATGGTTTTTTCCTCATGTTGACTGACTTGCTTATTAGTGATCTAAATCTAAATCTGTATTTCTGTAAAGCTGCTAAATAATAAACCACATTTATAATAATTAAAAAAAAAAAAAACCTCATCAAGGTTGTTGATGTTACCTGGAACATGATTTCTTTCAAAAACTGCACAACAGTGTACTTTATTTCTGTTACCTTTTGACTTTTTAAACGCAAAGACAATTTGCATTTAAATAAAAAAATATATGTATATTTTTTGTTATTTTGATATTTTAATTTACTGCTCAAAATAATAATAAAAATAAAGTATATTATAATATAGTTTGATATTTATACATACCTCAGTATTTTCTTTCTTTATTTATTAAATAAATACAGATATTTAGTAAAGGAATACAGAGTTTACCTGTTTCAGGCTCTACAGAGAAGTATGGTTGGCCATGCAGGATGCTGTACACCACTTTCGCACTGTTGCCATACGTGGGATCGTCTGCATCTGTTGCTGTTACTTTTGTCACATATGTTCCTGCAAAAAGGCACAGGGTGTTGATACATGTCCTGTTTACTTTATAGTATCCTGTTACATTTTATTACAAATTGATTCCTAAAGAAAGTGCGACTATTCTCTACCTTTAATAGCTGAAGGTGAACTTGATTTATCTGAGAGAGATATGGACATGTGTGCCTTTCTTTCAGCAGCAGGCTATATATTTTTAAATACATCAAGCTAATCTGCTTACACTAATAGGCTTATGCCTTTATTAACACAGCACCTGTGGCTAGCAGGTGGTTAACAATGCCATTACAAGTTTGGCTGAGCAAGATCTAGGCTTTAATCCAATTAACAAAGGCCAGCCATGTTTGACAACATAGCAGTGCTGTAGGGATGCTGGAGGAAGGCCATGATCTTATTTAGGATGTGGTGGAGAATTAATAAGAGAAGCAGTGGTGAAATTCAACACCAACGTGGTCTTAACTGAAATGCATCGCTCCTTACATTAATAGATTGAGTCTGGCAGTACTAATTAGTATGAATATTTGTTTCATGTATAGTGCCCACTCCAACAGACTTAAGTGGGAGGGGCCCTGGGTTAGATATTAAAGAAATATTAACGAACCAACTGACTAAAACTTCAACCAGGCTTCATATGTAAATTTTTTTATTCCCTTGCAATAGATATACATAAAGATGCAATGCGATGAAATAGTGTTCCTCCCACACCATGTGGCAACACACACCAGAATATAAAAGCGCAATACAGAAGACTACATAAAATAAATATTACAGACCAGTGAGGTCATGGCAGATTAAACAGTACTAACTTCACACAACAAGGACATTATTATAATGAAAAACATTATCTCTCACAGGCAGCAACATATATCAGCATCTGAGGATGGATGAACAAATGAATAAAATAGAATACATATAATAGAATAGAATAGAACATATAATAGAATAGTTATGTCCTCTTCCAGAGTGTATCCATTTCATATAGTCCAGAGTCAGTCACACACCTGATTTGATTATTTAATTCGAAACATATTTATAAGTATGCACAAAAGCTTGAAGGAAGATAGACCTAAAAATTGTTTGGATATCTTTCCAGTCTGTTTCTCGAAGAACAATGGCTCACTTATATAGGAATTTGCCTACTAAATAGAACCCTGAGTGAGATACGGCATGATGTCAGTCATGCCTCCTGGTTGCAAATCATAGTGGGAGTCTATAGTGATTTTTAACAGCAAACCAGATTTTGTTTTCTAAAATGTTGTGTTGTGCTATTGGGTGTCAGAATTGGAAAAGTGTTAATAAACACATTTGTTTCTACCACATACTATCATATCAGACCCCTTTCCAAGGTCTACAGAAGACAGTTCTGGTTACCAAACTGTTGGGTAGAGGAGCTCAATCATTGCAATGCCTATTTTATCTCAGCAAAATACTTATTTATAAAATCAGTTAAACTGGCTTGGTAACTAACAGGTTTACCTTGCTAGTTAGCTAGTAGGCCTAATTTAGGCCTTAATGCCACTAAGCATTAAGGTTTTCCTTCACTGGAAGCCATCTAACCCAAACCTGTTCCAATATGACACTGTCCCTGTGCACAAAGTGAGCTCCATGAGACATGGTTTGCCAACATTGGCGTGGAAGAACTTGAGGGACCTGCACAGAGCCCTGACCTCAAACCCACTGAAAACTTTTGGGATGAATTGGAACAGCCTTGTCATGTTGTTGCAATGAGAAACAGCCTGAGGGTGCTGTGGGATACGATATTGTGATTGACCCACAAGGGGAGAGGGGAAGAAGTGAAACACAGAGAGAGCTTGTAGATCTCCTACACACTTGAAAGATGTCAGGGCCAGCAGAAGAGCTACCTTTAGATTCAGAAGCTTCTCTGAGGCTGACTCTAAGGGCTCAAATGGGGCACATGACAGACCTTCCAGGTGCATAGAAAGGTCCCAGGAAGGTATGCAGATGGCCCTCAGCCACCTGACACCACACATAAACCGTGATGTTAGAGAATGTTGCCCCAAAGCGTCTCCATCAATAGGGCATGAGAACTATACTCGAGCTGGCCATAAGGTGCTACTAGCAGCAGACATACACTGTCTTGGCAAACTCTTGCAAGAACTTGTGGGAGCAGAGCAATCAGGTGAAAAGCATACAGAATTGACCTCAGCCACGTGTGCAGCATGGCGTCCAGCCCTTGTGGTGCAGGAAGAGTGAGGGTGAACCACAGCAGGCAACGTGTTGTCTTCTCAGAGGCAAACACATACACTTCCGCTTGGCCGAACCTCCACCATATGGACTCAACCACTTGTGGATTGAGCCTTCAATCCCCAGGTCTTAGCCCCTGCCCCAACAGGATGTCTGCCCCACATTCCAGTTACCTGGAATTTACATTGCACTCACTGACAATAACCTTCCCTCTGCCCAGAGAATTATCTGCGCCTGACTGAACAGGGGGCATGAATGTAACCCACCCTGGTAGTTAATATATGAGACCACTGCTGAATTGTCTTCACAACTAACACACGGTGACCTCTTAACTGAGGAAAAAAGAATTTCAGTGCTAGAACTATGGCCTACATTTCTAGGAATTTTATATGCCACTCCAGATGAGGGCCGCTCCTGAGACAGTGAGCAGGACAGCCGTCTAAGACCATGCCCCAGCCCGTGAGGGAGGCATGTGTTATTTCTGTCTTGCGATAAGGAGATGCCCCTACAGTGTGACCCGAGGCTAGAAACTGGGGACACCTCCAAATTCTCTGAGCACATAGGCATCACCACGTGACACTGATTACTCTCATAAGTTTCATTCTCGGATGAAACCTCTGACTTTTTAGCCACCACTGAAACGGTCTCATGTGCAAGAGGTGCAATGGTATGTCGTTGGCTGCTGCTGCCATAAGCCCCAACAGTCTCTCTTAGAGACTGGAGGGGATGCCCAGATCCCGCTTTATCTTGCTCATTGTTGATAGGATTGGCCCTACGCATGTTGAGGACAGAAATGCCCTTATCATAGTAGAATCCCATATAACCACTAGAAAAGTTGTCCTCTGCACTGGAGAAAGCATACTTTTCTTGAGGTTCAACCTGAGCCCCAAGCCCCTCATGTGGGCAAGAACAACATCTCAATGTTGAATCAATAGTTCCCTGGATCGTGCTAGAATTAACAAGTCATCCAGGTAGTACACAGATGCCCTGGAGTCGCAAGGGAGCCAGAACAGCATCCATGCACTTTGTGAAGGAAGAACCCGATATTGGTATATGTTGCCACCAAACGCGAACCTCAGGAACTTCCTGTCAGAGGGAAATATTTCTATGTGGAAATATGCATCTTTTAGATATATCGTCACAAACCAGTCCACACACTGAATCTGTGGAACAATAAGTTTGAGCATCAGCATCTTGAATCTGTATGTCTGAAGAGTATGTTTCAGATGACACAGATCTAAAATTGGCTGCATACTCCCATCTTTTTTGTGGACCAGGAAATAATGGCTGTAAAAATCTCCCTCCCTCAGGGAACGGGGTACATGTTCTATGGCCCTTTGTCCAAGAGGGATCTTACTTCCTGCACTAATGTCGGGCTCTGCTCTGTGCTGACTACTGGGGGCTGACTGCCCTAACAACCTCACGTCCCCTGATACATCCTTCTGCAACCCTTCTTCTTTGTCTGCTTGCTTATGATCATTCTCAGATCAGGCCTATTAGTAGGCTGCGAATGTGGCTGCCCGGTCCCCCTGGCTCTCTGCAGGTGGAGGCAGGCCGCCACACACGCCTTCTTTGGCTCCCTCGCACTAGTGCTGGCCTGTGTTCCACTCGTGGATGCCCAGGCGAACTCGACACCACAAGGTAGGAACTGGCTGAATGTTACCGTATGTCAAGCTCACTCAGCAAGTCTGTGTGGTAGGCCTGCAACACTGCCATTGTATGCAGAGACCTACAAGCGAGACCCACTGCTGCATAGGCCTTGCCCACCAATGCCAAGGTGGTCTTACATGGCTTGGATGGCAAGTCTGCGTTCATGGCTTGGATGGCAAGTCTGTGTTCAAACTTTCTGTTTGAACAGAAACAGAAAAACTCAAGGGAGGGCACCTGCTGGTGGTCTGGAGTGAGACTCTCCCGGTTGGATGTTACAATTCTCTTAACTTACATTATATAACACATTAGTTATCATAAAACCATGTACTTGAGCATTAATATACCAAGTAGGCTTTTTTAGAATGCCACTGGCTTTTGGAGTGTCAGTCATATGTTTGCCACCCAAGAGCCAGAATGACCATATAAACATTTTACATAAGGCCCAAATGTGGCTATATCAACTTTTAATATGGCAGATATGTGGCTGTGTTGCTGAGTTGCTCTGGCTGTACAAACATGAGCCATGTGATATGTTCTGGTATAAGGGTGGCTGTATTATGGGGTTGATCTGGCTATTCAGATGTGGGCCAGACTTGTGGCCCAGATATGTGGCCTATATTCAGGGGTGTAGAATCCATGGGGGACATGTCCCTGCACTTTTAATAAAATGTAAATTTGTCCCCCACACTTTTAAATAAAAGTAAATTTGCTGCCTGCACTTTTTCGCTGGCCATAGCCAATTTGTGTATTTTTGATTTCTATATGTGTCTATAAGTCTTTACGTAACCTGGAGTTGCCATGACAATTGGTCACTCATGTCACACTCATGCTCAAACCTGCGCTGAGCGCTCAGAGGTTGCAGTGAGCTCAAAGTGGCAAAAAACCATTCACTCCTTTTTTTTTTTTTTTACTAAGTCAAGCAGTGTAAGTTCTTTTAGCATGTGGCATTGTATGTGGTGCAGAATGATGATTAAGTTGCTACATATTTCTTTTTAAACACTGCCTATTACCACTGGCTAATAATTAGCAAGATTTGATGGTAATATTAGCCTACCCACAGTCCTGAATTTGGATTTGCGTGGAATACATATGTCTGGATCAGGCAGCATTGCTTGTTACATAATGGTTTATTTTACTGTTGATATAAGATGTTATTGTACTGATATAAGGTCTCCTTACAGTGGCATGTTTGTTAGTTTAGTTCAATTACAGTCACTTTGCAACAGTGTGGTTTTAGTGACTTATTTATTTTCTGAACTGTTGAATAGAATAGAATAAGGTAGTGTGTGAATATACAAGTATGTATATTAAATACTGTGTGCTATTTATATGTAATACAATGTACACTAAACCCAATTTGCAATATTTAAATAATATAGTGCAATATACAATATAACATGCAAGTACAGAATCATAAATTGCATATTAAGCCAATTAAGAGCTAGAAGAAATAAACCTGTCAATTAGATAAAGGTCAAAAAAGAATACCCTTGACATTCTGTGCCCCCCCGCCGCCGCCCCACCTGCCTCCCACCACATCTGAAATGATAGCTATGCCCCAGCCTATATTCATCTCAAAGAAAATTTGATGACTGGTTCACATGGAGAAATTACCATTGTTAAACTAAACAGTGTGTTTTTTTTAATTAAAGTTCTTACTAAAAGCATCACATTTGCTTCATGAGACAACAAACCCCCATTTATAAAATACAGTTGAAATCCTGCACTCATCTATAATATTGTCAAAACTATGCATCTGTTATAGCAGCTGCTTTAAAATTCTATATGCAGAGTCGTCCAGCTAGGCCAATTATAATGAAGTGCACATAAACTCATACTGGGTTAGAATTGACTAGAAGACATTTGAATTTGTCTTTCTGTTAAAAGGGTTTCATAAATTTTTGCTGCCATTCAGATCAAGAGAAAGGCAATCTCAGAGTGAATTACCTTGATATCTCATTCTCAAAGGGAAAAGCATGAAGAGTGGCTCAGATCAATGCAGGGCACACTGGGTATTATGCTCAAACAGTGACATGTGGATGTACTTGAGCTGTTGTTTGCCATTGGCAGTATAAAAAAAAAAACCATAGTGCTCCTTTTATTTATACGATTTTTTGCATTTGTGCCATGAAGAACCTGTTGTCACTAAAAAGAATGAATAAGTACAGAAATAAATAAATAAATGTGAACAGTATGGCTTTATAAATTGGTTTCCTGTATGTTCAATAAACTGTGAACTTAGAATTGTAAGGTTCTCCCATTCATTCATAAACCACATAGAACCTTATAATATAATAATAAGGTCACAAAATGAAAAGCCTATTACAGCAACAATATTCACATATCCTGAGGGTACTTAATGGTACTTTCTTATTTACTTCCTTCCTTATTTGTTTCCTTGCACTCTCATATCCATAACTCTCTCAAATGACAGAATACCTGCTAACTTTAATTAAAGTTAGAGTAAAGATGGCTGTTTGCCAATAACACCAGGACCTGACTTTAAGAGTGATAATGTACTATGCTGTCACTCCCTTTAACCAAGGGCAGTCAAGCAGAATTATCCCAAACTTAATTACACTCCATAAATGCCTGATTCACAAGCTAGCTGTAAGAGATTGCATACACTAAATCATGGCACAGAATGAAAGTGAGAGAG
Organism: Ictalurus furcatus; assembly: GCF_023375685.1. Taxonomy (NCBI): domain Eukaryota; kingdom Metazoa; phylum Chordata; class Actinopteri; order Siluriformes; family Ictaluridae; genus Ictalurus; species Ictalurus furcatus. The sequence continues at coordinate 18,443,010 of NC_071267.1, forward strand.
AGGACTAAAAAACAACCACTGCTGGTTTACAACCTTTGTGTTACACTTTACAGTGTGTTTAAAAAGGCTTGAAAGGATTGGTTTAAGATAATACATCAGTAACTACTGCCTGCTTTATTAATTTTGACATAGTTGTTTGCATTCTTTCTGATATTTTTTGAAAATTGTAATTACAGACACATGGTGAAATAGCAATTTCAAATCCCCTTTGAAGCAGTTTCAAGTCACTGTAGACTTTAGTGAAAAATCCTGTCTGAATCAAAAGATTAGTGTAATTGTGTGGTTTGCATAAATTCATATTAAACATTATATTCAAGGTGACAAGTCTATGTCGCAGTAGCCCCTGTAGGTCTAAATTATGGTGAGTAATACACATACAGAATCCAGTGTATGTAGTGGAAAATTGTACAAAACAGTGAAGGGTTTTAACATTTACAAATATAATTAATCACAGACCTCTGTCATGTGCATGCCTATATATCCAAAGAGCATATGCAGTATGTGACTTAAAGTAACAAACCCATGGAAGTGGGTCAGTGCTTTGATCTACAGTGGAGCTTTTCAAATGGTTAAACCAACCATAAATACTACAGCGCCTTCTCAAGAGCATTTTACAAAAGACAGCACCTGGATAAACAAGTTTAATAAGACTCAGGGGTCAAGAACAAATGTTTCATGAGTGGGGACTTGAGTGGTTAAAATTTGAAATGGCCTGCAAAAACCCGCCGCATGTCAATGCAGCTAAATTCTGGCAATAAGCCAAAACAATGGGGAAAAAAAGTTTTGACTAAATTTGATTTTTGTTTTCTTTCTGTAACATAATTTATAGGGGCACAATGATAAACATAATTAAAATTTGATATGATATGGTGGTGTCTCGAGAAGATACATTTTTGATACCGGAAAAATAAACTTTGCCTGAATATGTGTCATTAGCCATATTCAGATCGGATTAGTTTATCAGGGGGATGTCTCTAAAAATATATTTTACACAGCTCCTCAGTGATAAAACTCTCATATTAAGACAGCAATAAAATTAGCACGGGAGGCACAGGTTTCTATTGTGTTGTATTGTCTATGAACCTGGATGTTTGAGTCACATGGTCATACGATCATGCTCCTTTCACAACATGACAGCCAAGTGGTACTGGAGTCGAGAAGAGACACTGGAGTTTTATTTCAATTTTGGGCTGACCAAGGTTCCAGCAACAATTTGAAAACACAATTCATAATCATAAAGTATGGGAGTCAAGTCTTTGTGATTTGTGTCTGTCCATCTGCAATTTGATTTGACTGGATCAAGTGTAAAGAGCATATTGAAAAGTTGAAGAGAAAGTATGTGAAAGCTTGAAACACAACATGAAGACGGGTTCTGACAATCAGCACTGCCTGTTCTACAAAGAAATCTATTTTGTCTTGGGTAAGCAACTTCGGCACTTTTGTCTACTCTTGTTTATTTTTTAACTAGATGCGCAGATTAAATATGGCAAGAAGCATCAGTCATCAATCTTTTTTTTTCCCCAACATGAGGCAAAGTCTGCATAGACAATCATGGAAAAAATGCATCTGGACTGGAATAAATTAACAGACAACCACTCAGTTTGGTGAAAAACAGGTAATTGACCTATAATTTTCTCAGAAGATGATGGAGAAAAACACTGACATGGCCGATCTGAATGGAAATAAAATAGGAAGTTACCCAAAGACATTTAATCACGTCATCGAGTAGAGATTAAGGTTTCCATTTTCAATCGATTAAAGTATTCCACATTATAAAAGTACAAATGAAACCTAATAATGACACAATGTGAGCAATCCATTCAGATTTTTAGCAGCATATAGCAAAACAAAAGCTGTGAATTAGAATGTAACAAAACTAAAGATGGCTTTGAAAACATTTACACTCTAGCCAAGCTTTCACTGGTGTGACTCTCAAGGGGGAGACTCTGAAGAGATTTTTATTTCCTATTCTGCTGTTAGCTAGCTGTGCTCTAAAAATCAGGTAGATCTATGGAGCCTGATATATGTTTTTGAATTCTTATCCACTTCCAATTAGAGTCTCATAATTGCAATAACTTCCTAATCACTGTGGTGATTTTTTAACCCAGATTGAATCAGCTGGAAAAAAAAAAGTTGCTTAAAGCAAAGAGACGTGTATGTTTGTTTTGTACTAGTTCTACTGACTGAAACAAAAGGGTGATTTCAGCACAGATGTGTGGATTTGTTTGTATTTGCATCAATGTATGGTATGCTTACTTTGTGGATTCATCACATTGTAATGTTTGGTCCACCACTCACTGGCCAACAGCATTGTTACTTGGTGGGAATCCAAAGTGCTCCCATACACTAGGATTTAAGATTTGGGGAATCTTCTATCTGCTGACTGCTGCTGACTGAAGCCACTGCTGTTTTTCCCAAGCTAATACACTAGTATGTTAGTCTGATCACATATTAATTCAAGAAAAATAGAGTATTACCCTGTAGCCTCTCCTGATAAAAGATAAAGAAGAGGCGACTTTTTCAGGAGTGTGATCTTGATTAAGTTTAAATGTTTATTACACCTCACATAATATAAGCAGTATTGTATGATGAATCACATATGTTATTATGTAGTATGGGAGTTTGGAAGACCTTGACAATGAAAATCCAAGAATACAACAAAATTACATTTTCTATCCCAGCCTCCTTGCCTATTTTGGAATATAAAAGAATGACATTTTGTATACAATCCTCCAAGAATTGAATATAATCACATGTTCTTCTGAATCTTTCTTAATGAACATATTTGCAAAGTCAAACTAGTATTAGAATGTACTTACCCACAGGTGACATCTCAGGGACGCTAGCTGTATAAGGGCCCTCCAGAAATTTTGGCTCATTGTCATTGATATCCTGAACCTTGATGATGAACTCAGACTCTGGCTCCAGGGGCCGGTTGGTGTTGATGTCCACAGCCTGTGCTCGAAGTGTGTAATAAGGCTTTTCCTCCCTGTCCAGACTGCGTAAGGCATGGATGTCTCCAGTGGTCTGATCAATGGTGAAGATGGTTCCGGCCCCCTCTCCTGAGAGAGTGTATTTCACCTCACTGTCTCCTTTGTCCAAATCTGTGTGCAGCTAAGAACGGAAATATAGAAAAAGTTAGTGAGATTACTGATCATTATAGTAACAGTGTATGTGTCTATTCTTTGTGTGATTCATTGGACATTAATGAAGTCAGTTAATGAAAACAGTATGTTGTTTAGGGGATAAAACATTTTATATTCAGTCTCAGAATGTGATTTTTCATAAAATTTTGCACATAGCTCAGTTGGAGTATTGCAGGCAGAATTAAAATAAAATATACACAAAAATATTTTTTTTTCCTTTCATTTTGTTTTTGACTTTGATGATGAGATCATTCTGAGTTATCTGAATGGTAAGTTCATGTGTCCTCATTCTGTCTGTGCTTGAGATTTCTTTTCCTTTTGTTCTTCAATAGATGTTTTTTAGCCAAAAGGATAAAATGTTCACTCAGAGTTACTCACTTATTACACCACCTCCCTCACCTCCATTTGTTTAAACATAAGACATTGATACCTTGTGCTTCTGATATTACATATTCTGAGTTATGTCAGTAATTCAACTAGATTACTTACAGTGCAAATGTCCAAACACAAGGATTGTTGAAAGACAATAACATACTATGATATTGATCATATGTTGGAATAATAGAAATTCAGTTTTCGCTGATTGTATGTACATTTACTTTAAAGTATGGTTCTGCTGTATAACTATTCATTTCACTATTTAAATCCTTTTAATTATACTCATATTGATATTATGAGCATTTTATTAAAATCTGTGTGGCCAGTTAGATGGTAATACAGAAGGAATAATCCTGCAGTTGTCTCCACTTTGGATTTGAACAATTGCAGATATTTAAAGAAAATAGGTGTTTCAGACAGAAAATGGCACTTTTTTTCATTAAATTGTAGCGGAAAAGTCAAGTGATACTAATTAAAAATTCCACTAGGCTAACAATAGTAATCGATGGTGTAAAGAGATTCATTAATGAGGGAATAGCACTAGAGTGCTCTATTTAATGTTTCCTCATCTGCTGGGTCTTACGGAGTACAGGGAATAAGCACATCAGTAGTTGCAGGCTCATATTCACAACCTTTTTTTATTCCTATTTCCATATATTTCTTAACAATGAATTGAAAAAAAAAAAAAAGTCCAGAAGTGTAAGAAAAGAAATGAACTAAGGGCAGGCATTTTGGCCAAATGGTCAGGGTACTCTCATCAGTAATACATCTTTCTCAGTTTTTGCACAAGAATTAACACAAAGGAAGGTAGTGTGAGGACATACAACAGGCATAAAGTACTAAAAGTAGGAAATAATCAAGTTATTATCATGCAAACTCAATACAATAGTAGAAGAGAACTGTTGAAACACACAGACTGGAAAAGGGGAGGCAGGGAAAGGGAGAGGGCAAGAGAGCAGTAAGACTCAATTGTGAGAGGTAAACTGTGTGTGTGTGTGTGTGTGTGTGTGTGTGTGTTGTACAAAATAAAACACACATGCAATTTGCCATTCACTTTCTGAGATAATAAGCACTCACATTTACAGCTCGACTGGATAGGAAATTGTTGTTGTTTAATTTGCATTGGATCAAACTCCTATCCCTTTAGACAGCATCTGTTTGCCTGGGTGCATTGTGGGGAAGCAGACAGGTGCTGGAATTCGCACATCAAATCCTTTGCCCTTCTTATAACAGCAACAATTAGTGCACTGCATTGTGATGCCTGGGGAACTGGGGGAACGTAATGAGATGCAGAAATAATAAGTCCCATTATGAGCACATGGGCATTTGAAAGTGTGAAACACTTCAGTACATGGAATGGGACATGTTGGAATACTATGAGAAAGCTGATACACTCACTCCATGCAGAAAGATATGTTGACTTCAGATCTGGGGAACAGCTTTAAATTTAAAGATTTAAATTACCTTTGAGTAATGGGCAAGGTGACAGCAGTGTACTGGTCGAATCAATACTACATTTTCTCTATGTATGCCTTTAAAGGGACCAGGTCAAATAGTTCAAACCAGGTCAAATCTCATGTATTCTATAGTCTTTGAAAAATAGATAGCTAGATTGCTATACTGCACGATAGGTAAAAAAAAAAAAAATGCATAGGACTACCAATCATAGAATGTTACAAAGGAAGTAGTTCAGAGCATGTTTCAATTGTTATCACATTAAAAGCAGATAATTTATCAAAGATAGCGCCACCTACTGTACATGATGCTCAGACACAGCAGTCAAGCATCATTCTGATTCTCAACACTTCTTCTTCTGATATAATTATATATTTGTGATTATTATAGATTAAAAATCTTATATTTGGGTTACTTACATCTAGGACCATGCTTTAAGCTATTTGGCAAAACTTATAGGGCAGCTGCAGCTCAGGTGGTAGAGCAGGTTGTCCACTAATCATAGGGATGGCGGTTCGATTTTTGGCCCACATGTCTCCACATGCCAAATTGTCCTTGGGCAAGACACTGAACCCCCAAGTTGCTCCCAATGGCAAGCTAGCGCCTTGCATGGCAGCTCTACAACCATTGGTGTGTGAGTGTGTGTCTGAATGGGTGCCTGAGAAACCGTGTAAAGCGCTGCTAAGGTTAGAATCGTGCTATATACAGTGAGGGAAAAAAGTATTTGATCCCCTGCTGATTTTGTACGTTTGCCCACTGACAAAGAAATTATCAGTCTATAATTTTAATGGTGGATTTATTTGAACAGTGAGAGACAGAATAACAACAAAATAACAAAAAAATCAGAAAAACGCATGTCAAAAATGTTATAAATTGATTTGCATTTTAATGAGGGAAATAAGTATTTGACCCCCTCTCAATCAGAAAGATTTCTGGCTCCCAGGTGTCTTTTATACAGGTAACGAGCTGAGATTAGGAGCACACTCTTAAAGGGAGTGCTCCTAATCTCAGCTTGTTACCTGTATAAAAGACACCTGTCCACAGAAGCAATCAATCAATCAGATTCCAAACTCTCCACCATGGCCAAGACCAAAGAGCTCTCCAAGGATGTCAGGGACAAGATTGTAGACCTACACAAGTCTGGAATAGGCTACAAGACCATTACCAAGCAGCTTGGTGAGAAGGTGACAACAGTTGGTGCGATTATTCGCAAATGGAAGAAAGACAAAAGAACTGTCAATCTCCCTCAGCCTGGGGCTCCATGAAGATCTCACCTCGTGGTGTTGCAATGATCATGAGAACAGTGAGGAATCAGCCCAGAACTACACGGGAGGATCTTGTCAATGATCTCAAGGCAGCTGGGACCATAGTCACCAATAAAACAATTGGTAACACACTACGCCGTGAAGGACTGAAATTCTGCAGCGCCCGCAAGGTCCCCCTGCTCAAGAAAGCACATATACATGCCCGTCTGAAGTTTGCCAATGAACATCTGAATGATTCAGAGGACAACTGGGTGAAAGTGTTGTGGTCAGATGAGACCAAAATGGAGCTCTTTGGCATCAACTCAGCTCGCCGTGTTTGGAGGAGGAGGAATGCTGCCTATGACCCCAAGAACACCATCCCCACTGTCAAACATGGAGGTGGAAACATTATGCTTTGGGGGTGTTTTTCTGCTAAGAGGACAGGACAACTTCACCGCATCAAAGGGACGATGGACGGGGCCATGTACCATCAAATCTTGGGTGGGAACCTCCTTCCCTCAGCCAGGGCATTGAAAATGGGTTGTGGATGGGTATTCCAGCATAACAATGACCCAAAACACATGACCAAGGCAACAAAGGAGTGGCTCAAGAAGAAGCACATTAAGGTCCTGGAGTGGCCTAGCCAGTCTCCAGACCTTAATCCCATAGAAAATCTGTGGAGGGAGCTGAAGGTTCGAGTTGCCAAACGTCAGCCTCGAAACCTTAATGACTTGGAGAAGATCTGCAAAGAGGAGTGGGACAAAATCCCTCCTGAGATGTGTGCAAACCTGGTGGCCAACTACAAGAAACGTCTGACCTGTGTGATTGCCAACAAGGGTTTTGCCACCAAGTACTAAGTCATGTTTTGCAGAGGGGTCAAATACATATTTCCCTCATTAAAATGCAAATCAATTTATAACATTTTTGACATGCGTTTTTCTGGATTTTTTTGTTGTTGTTGTTATTCTGTCTCTCACTGTTCAAATAAATCTACCATTAAAATTATAGAATGATCATTTCTTTGTCAGTGGGCAATAGTACAAAATCAGCAGGGGATCAAATACTTTTTTCCCCTCACTGTAAGTGCAGACCATTTACCGTTTTATAAACTCTGAAGTGTTACCTTACTAGAAGGAAATTCTTAGCTGTAACAACCTCCTCTACAACTATTTTTAAGAAAACTTCATAGTATCAAAGAATTGATTTTGAAGCTTTCTATGCCAGAAGCTGAGCAAACATTTGACTGATTTTCTTTTTGTCCCTTTATGCCTTCCCTCAAATTTGCCAGTTTCTTCAGATTTTTGTATAATAATAACTTTACATATCAAAAGTCCAGATTGCTTGCTGACAAAATCCTGGTTAATACAAAACTATGTGGTCTGTAAGCCATTTTCAAACATTTTTTTTTTGTTGTTATCTCAGCCTTGGTATTTCTAATTGCTATCCAATATTTTCTAAAGTCCATTACTAGCACACACAGAATGGTCTTTTGCGTGGAATAACATGTGCTAGCTGTAGAAAGTATGAAATACGTTGAATAGCTGGGGTGCATCTGGGAGAGGTTTCTGATACAAATGTGTTCATCTCAGAAAATATCAGTAACTTTTCAGGAAAATTATCTTTGTTAATTTTATCTTTGTTAAAATTATCTAAAAAATAAGGAGGCTCAGTTATGTGAACCTCGACTGATATGCTTCAACCGTATATTTGGCATGAAAGGAGGAAGTGTTAGTGTTTGTCTGTGATAGCTGACATGCAGTAATTGCCGAGCTGCATCACTGGAAGATTTAGCACAGCCTTGGTGTTATTTCACCATTTAGTTGTCATTTTGTCCTATTCAGCTTTGCCTTTTATGGATTTTTTGGGCATCATTAAATGTAAATCAGCTGTCCTGTGAACATACTTTGTTATTTATGGCTGTTTGGCACCTATCAAAATACACACTTGAGTACAAAGAAAAGCAGCATTACCAAAACTTTTGTAAATCTGGTGGAACTTTTTTGTTCAATATGGCCTAGAAAACATAAAATGATAATTGAGGCCCATTTTTTCCTAACTTTAAAAAACATTTTTCATGAATTGCATCACACTGATTTTCTATGCACTGTGTCCAACAAGAAATATGGAATAAGCTGTCCTACAGAATTGAATCCTGCAGCCAAAATAACATTCAAAAATGAAAAGTGGCAGAGATGAGAAGGGCATGCCAATAAAATAAGAGCAGTACCAAGTATTTAACTAGTGAAGTGGGAGTTTTATAGATCTTGCTTGTGTATTTCAGTTGACAGTATGCTGATATTTTTACTCTTTAAATGTATGCCTTGGTACATTTCTCTTTGGACATGCCATAAAATATTTTAATAGTTTAAGTCTTAGGGAAACATTGCTCATATTTATTGATCCATGTTGTCAATCTATTAGTTTGACAGATCCAGCTAGATACCAGCCTAATTAATTCCCTGATCAAGAATATTGATGGCTGTCTGCCAACATGCAAAATGCTACCCATTAATTAGCAAATGTTTATAATTAATGTCACAATATCTGAAACGATTTAAAAAGTGACATATTGGGTATCTAGCTACTCTGTCTATTTTAAGGATCACTGGTTGCATTAATAACAATGAAGGAGAAAAATAGACGGAAAGAGATAAAAATCCACCATTAGCCACATAACACTATTCACCTTGCTCTAAATTCTTGTGTCAGAGTTTTGGAGAAGGCTGATAAGTGATACTGATTGAAGCATTAGCAGTTCTGTAACATGCTGAAGTGCAGTTCAAGCAGAAATCCCATTGTTAGACATAGTAGGTCAATCCAAAATGTGGGGAGAAAAATATTATATTGGCATTGCAGATAAATGACATCATTATCCTTTAGGTTTTAATATAATCTTTTCAGTGTGCTCCATGCTCCATCATCAACATACATTACCATTGTAAATGTCTTCAGCTCCCTAAACGTATTATAATGGCTCACTGGATTATTGGCAAGTCAGATGCATAATTGGAGGCAGGGTAATCCTTACAAACAACTCCACATCTGCAGCTCCAAAATTAGTTTGGCTTCAAGTCTAAATGCAACAGAATAGTGAAAATATCAAATGTGTGTGGCCTTTGACTATTCTTCGACTTTAAATATCACAGTAAGTATTGTTGTTTGTATGGCAGTTGTATATTAACATTGCAAGAATAAAACTTCACTGTTGACTGATTTGACCCTAATGATGCAACTGTTATATTTTATGAGCATATTATAATTTATCAGTGTTCAGTGAGGAAAACCTTATGCCAAATCACAGCCTATTAAATAAATTAAAATCTATTAGTGTTGACTCATTTACTTGTTTGTGTGAGTATCAAGCTGGCTTTAGCAGTAATGGCACTTGCAGTCACAATGTTAGGTCAGGCTTTATAATGCTATCCATATCTAAGGGTCATTGCACATGGAAAACAGAGTGGTCAACAGCTCAAAGCTCAGCAGGGTGAAGCATGCACTTGGCCATGACAGTCACAATCTCACCTAATGCTTTGGACATGCTTCATGAGCAATAGCGAGTGGATAATTGTGATGTGCTTTGCGGGCTTTCTATGGGCACAGTAACCTTGATTATCGTGTAGGTCAGTTGAGAGATTTCTCTCTCTGGTCATTTGTGCCCAATTAGCATGGAATAGAAGCTGTGATTGTATTACGCAAGTTAATGGGTTGGTTAGTTTGTAGGTCATTTGGTTATGGAGTGTGTCATGCATTTACCTTTGCATAATACTTTAAATCACACCTAGATATCACACTTTCTTTGGTATGAACTAAATACCTTTTATACAGGACAACAGTATAAAAGATATAATTGTAATTATAAGCTTTGGTAATAAATTATAAACAATTACTACATAACCCACTAATTAGATACTAATGATTAAATACGGGTATAAACTACTGGCTATATTGTGTGTGTGTGTGTGTGTGTGTGTGTGTATATATTATCATTTAATAATATAAATAATATAATATATTTTTAAAGTCAAATAGCACACCTTGTACAGTTTCAAGCTTCCTCTGTTCCAACATTTATCATGTTTATAATAAGATGAGAAGCACTTTGTGAGCTGGATCAGGTGTGCTGGGAGCAAGAGCAAAGACTCCTTGCAAGATCCTCAGGACTCCAGTTGAGAATCACTGCCAACCTTTGTAATATTTACTTTTAAATAAGTTAATCAATACATTTACTCATGTTTAGTGATATATTAAAGCTGCTGTATGTAAGATTTTGGGAATTCTCTGGAAGAAATATACTGGCACATATATACTACTTGCTTATATATATTTTACAAAACCTTGAATGAAATGTAAAGGCTTGTCATGTCACAGCAAACCAGCAACTCCATTTCCCAGAATACACCAACAACTACAAACATGGCTGAAGAGGACTACACTTCCCACACACACACACACACACACACACACACACACACACACACACACATACATTCACCTTCTCTGGAGTTCTAATCAGATACACCTGTTCCCAATTACACTCATAATCACACCATACATATAAGAGACACTTAGTACTTACAAGATACACTTAGATACACTTACCTTCCCAGGCCTTATATCGTGTCTGTTTATTCTGGTATTTTGACTTTGCTTACATTTACAATATTGTCTCTTTGCCCTGCCCTGTTTGTGCTGTTTGCCTGACCTCTGCCTGTTCATGATTATTGTCTTCTGCCTTATCCTTTGGATTTGTTGTTGTTTCATTAAACTGCCATACCTGCACTTGCTTCTGTCTGCACCTCCATTACATGACAAGGTTCCTATTACAAGTGTGGTGTTGCATGATTTAGCTGATGCTGAAAAGACACAGGATGTTAATGACAAGTGTCTCTGGCTGCGTAAATTACAGAGCCTTTAGAAATGAGCATGGAAGACAAGATGGATGCAATAGGGGAGAAAAAAATGTATGCACAATTGGTGGTAAGGTTGTGCTCAAGTAAACATGCTGTACTGGGACAGAGGAGTGGCCTTTCCAACAAAAGTCTTATTGACTACTGTATTTTAAAAAGTGACCTTTCTGATACGAGTTTTTAAAAAAATATTTAAAAAATAATTTTTATTCAATAAACAAATATGGAGAGATCACAGAGTGATAAATATCAAGAGAAAGACACATACAGACATCAGTTCACATGATATATTTTGAACGTGTAGGGTTGTGTTTCCTGGTGTCCAATATACATTAATTCATCTCTCTCTCTCTCTCTCTCTCACTCAATCACTCACTCACTCACACAAAAAAAAGCAGTCTGCAGTAATACTTTATAAGAAAGTTATAACAAATTTATAAAACCATACATAAACACTTTATAGGATATTCGTGAACGTTTATATTAAAATTCATGATGTAGCCTTTTTCACTATCCTAATCACTATGTCATTTTATATATATATATATATATATATATTATATATATATATATATATATATATATATATATATATATATATATATATATATATATATATATATATTAGAGACGCAGCGGTACTAAATTTCTTAGCCAATACCGATAACCGATTATTCAAAGTGATATCGGCCGATGCCGATAGTTCTGCCTTTTGTACCTTCTTTTAAATTAATAATAGCCTAATTAATTCCACAATTCTGAAAAAAATTCAAATAAAAACTTTATTCTCGCCATTTCACAGTAACTGGTCTCATAAACAGAAAACACATTACTCAATTAACACATCAACTAAATTCTCCTGTTAGGCTCACATTCACTCACCACAAACAAAAGCATTTCTACTTTATCATTGAATATCAAATTGGTAATATATATTACAAACTTTTTTAAATACTAACATTAACTGGATATGAAACATACTACTCTACAAATATATTTTTCTGTGCAATATATACTTTTTTGTCAACTCATCTTCATTTAAATCTTTCAACGGTGTACTGGCGCGTTAATTCAGTGCGAGCAGCTCAAGCAGCGCAGCAAAAACCAACAATTTTGACTCTACGCCGAAACTCCCGATTCACTGCTGCAGCGTCCGGTGTAAAATTTTAGCGGTGCGGTTTTGTCACCATTCCATACACGAGACCTCTTTTGATTGACAGGATATAATCACCCCTGATCATCAGATGTTTCTGAACTATCTATTATAATAACTAACTATTATTGGCCAATACATCTGTGCATCTCTCTGTCTCTCTCTCTCTCTATATCTATCTATCTATCTATCTATCTATCTATCTATCTAATATATATATATATATATATATATATATATATATATATATATATATATATATATATATAAAAATAAACTCTCCATATTTGATTGGACAGAAATGACCTGACTTTGCCCTGTTGCCTCGTATGTGACAATATTTTGTTATTGTCATGTGCCATTTGCTGTCCAGTAAATGAAGTGGTTGCAAAGCAATATTCAAAGGTTATTCATAAAAATTTTACACATATGTTACACTAGAGCAAAACAATTTTTTAACACAATTGTAACACTTTGTAAACATTGCTTTGCATGTTACTTCATGAACAGTGAGGAATCATTTGCCTTTAGAGTCCCCTTTGCACATGTATGCAGATGAGATTCACTACTTACACAATTCACAGGACCATAATGTACATTCATTTCCTCTAGTTCCAGAAATACCACATGGATAAAAGTAGACTACGTTGCATTTAAGTTATCCATATATAATTTCCGGGAAATGTGTTTTATTTTAATCAGTTGCCTTGCTGTCAGGCTGAAGATGGTACCAAATTTTCATGTGACATATAGTACAGTAAGCAACTTTTTTCATGTGTTAGGTGTTAGTTAGTGCAGTTGAGTAAATTAATATTGCTTCTCATTACTATTATCTTAAGAAACTGTTGTGCGTAATTAGGTTTGCGCATAAGATAAAATAAATAGTTTAATCTCATTCTGAACATTTAAAGTTAGCTAAGCTTTGGTTGACTGACTGAGGTGCAGCATCAAGTCTAGTGCCACTGAACCACTGACAGTTTGATGTACACAAAGCCCTGGTGAAATTTTTGTTTTGGTCTGTAAATACAGTCTTAAAAAATTAATGGTATTCAAAGGCAATATTTTAAATGAACTTCTTTGTCCCTGTAAAGTTCAAAGGAGTCAGCATCTTGATCTGAGACATCTCGAAACCTAACAGTTTGTCAATAAAATTATGAACTCCACATTAACATAAATAAATAAATACATAAAGTTGAGTTGATACAGCATATTACACCCATGCATTAAGTTTTCTGTTGCTGTATTTCTAGTTCATCATGCAAAATGTGTCACGTATCGTGATAAGGTAGGATGCAAGCGCAGTGTGAACAGTTTTATTGAGAGACACACAGGCAGGTAAATCCAGAACGTGATCCAAAAACGTAATCCAGTAACATGCAAAGTTCAGACGATCGGCAAACAGGCATAAACGAGGCAAGGCAGGAATCAAAGTCGTGGTCACGGGATACAGGGTCGATATACCAAACATGAAACATAAACAACAGCGAGTAACTGGTAGTGGAGAAACCAGTGTGAACTTAACAAATGAAACTAAACATGAAACATGACATGAACTATGACTATGAATCTAAACATGAAACATAAAACATGAAACTATGGACTGACTGTGGTTATCTATCGTAAGGACTCTAAACTAATCTACTATAACTCATTCAATATTCCGCGTTGTGTGCTGGGAGGCGCGCGGTATATATGCGGAGATAATCAGCGTTGTAATGGCTGACGGCTGAGGGCAATTCAGACACACGTAAAACTACAACCAATGACAGAATGGGGAGGAGACATGACAGAAACATAAACAAATGCATGTGTGGAAATGTCACAATTGTCCACAAGGGAAAAGCAGGTGCTTGTGCACCTGCTCGTGCACATGCGCTCACATGCTCCACAGCGCGCTGCTTAAAGGGGAACTTGTGACAAAATGTGCTAGATCATATCCTAAAACCTGTCGAATAACGAGAGTGAACGCCATATGATATTTATAGCTAGAGTGTAACGCAGATCTTCTAACATTTAATAAACAAACAAACAAAATACAAAGACACAATAATACGAGGCAAAATACTGTAGCAAAAATTAAACATGGAAGCGTGGACAAAAGCATAGATAGATGATACGTAAGAAGAGGAAGCAGTACAAACAGTGCCCCCCAGGGCGCTTCTCCCGTAGCACCCAAAATGCACTCCCTCCCTCAGCGGCCCTGGCCCCCTGGGGAAAATGTCCCCAGCTGATCCAGGAGACTGAGTGGCGTCCTCAGCGGAGAAAGTAAGCAACGCAACATCCTCAGCGGAAGAGGTAAGCAGAGCGGCGTCCTCAGCGGAACAGGTAAGCAGAGCGGCGTCCTCAGCGGAACAGGTAAGCAGAGCGGCGTCCTCAGCGGAACAGGTAAGCAGAGCGGTGTCCTCAGCGGAACAGGTAAGCGGAGCGGCGTCCTCTGCGGGGCAGGACAGCGGGACAACTTCCTCAGCAGGACAGGAGAGGGGAGTGAGGTTCTCCTCGAGGCCCGAGGGAAGCTCCAAGATTTCCGCGAGGCCATAGAGGGGAATAAGGTTCTCCGCGAGGAGAGAGAGGGGAGCGAGGTTCTCCGCGAGGCCAAAGGGAGGGATGATGCTCTCCACGAAGCACGAGGAGGAAACGATGCCCTCCGTGGAGCAGTAAGGGGGAGTGACATACAGTGCACAGCAAAGAAGAGGAACGACATCTTCAGCGGAACATGGAGGCAGAGCGACGTCCTCAGTGAAGCAGGATGGCAGAGCGACAATCTCAGCCGAGCAGTAAGGCAGAGCGACGTCCTCAGCCGAACAGGAAGGCAGAGCGACGTCCTCAGCTGAGCAGGAAGGCAGAGCGACATCCTTAGCCAAGCAGGAAGGCAGAGTGACGTCCTCAGCCGAGCAGGAAGGCAGAGCAATGTCCTCAGCCGTGCAAGAAGGCTGAGTGGCGTCCTCAGCTGAACAGAAAGGCTGAGTGGTGTCCTCAGCCGGGCAGAAAAGTGGAGTGCCTTCCTCAGCGGAGCGGTAAAGCCAAGCGATGCCCTCAGCGGGTGAGTTTCTCAGCGGCGCAGGCCAGCAAAGCAGCGTTGTGAGTGGGGTTGGCAAACAGAGGGGAGCACTTGGGTATGTCGGGACACGGAGCAACATCTTCAGCCAAAAAGGGCAACTGAGCGACGTCCTCAGCTGATCCGAAAGGCTGAGCGGCATTCTCAAACGAGCATGGAGGCTGACTTACGTTCTCTGCTGACTCCGTTTGCTGGACTAGATCCATAATGGTACCAGCCCAGTTAACAGGCTCCCACTTGTACCGGGACTCCTCCATGTCTTCCTGCTGCTTACGTAGCGCAGCTTGGTACTCCTCCTCCTGTTGGCGTAGCATAGCATAGTTGTCCACGAACACAGGTGGCAGAGTGAAGATGTTCATCTGCTGTTTCCGAGTTTTAGGTCTTACCTTCTGTCACGTTACAAAGATGGATATGGAAGCAAGCGCAGATCTTCTAACATTTAACAAACAAACAAACAAGCAAACAAAATACAAAGACACAATAACACGAGGCAAAATACTGTGGCAAAAACTAAACATGGAAGTGTGGACAAAAGCATAGATAGACGATATGTAAGACGAGGAAGCAGTACAAACAGTGGCTATATATAGGAGTGCTCGTTAAACAAACGTGATACAGGTGCAGGTGGTCATGTGACAATGATGTAGTATGGTGCAGTGGCTGCTGAGAAATGAAGTTCAGAGTTCCCTTCTTGATACATGACAGAGTTATTCAATGCAGCATTATATTGGTAATATACTAACCTCCTATTAGATGTTTATTTGAATGCTTTTCATCATGTCATTTACTGTTATAGCATAGCTTTAGTCTTTCTATTTGTTTATTTTTATGGGTTTTTTCATCATTGCAGATGACAGCAAAGGGAAAATAAAACTATCTTGTTTTTAGTCCACATTTTAATCAATTTTTTTCTGATGTAAAGAACATGCAAGCTGTTCTTAGTCATAAACTCTGAATACGATACATAGGCATTAGGGCATTCTTGTTGTGGATCCATTTCTGTTGAAGGATGATTAAAGTTAAAGTTGTTCCATGGTTAAACTGTTATTTATGTTATTCATGGACTATCATGAGCTTGTGATAAAATGTACTGGACAGTCTTTAGTTATTCATCCTGACAGCCTATATTTATTTTTAAGACGTCTGCTTATGGCTTGTAGCTCAGATATGGAACACAGTATTTTAATGGGGGAGATTGTCACACTAAAAGACCATGCAAAATGTTGAAGAAAATGGACATGAGAGAAATGGTTGTTTTATGTCACAATGGTTCAAAAGTGTGAGCACAATAATATCGCAAGGCTAAAAGAAGGTTGAATAAAAGCAAAGCACATATTACTTTTTCTACTGTGTTTACTCCTTTGACACCCTGATGGGGAAACATGCCATGAGAGCACTTTTCCCACCGCTTGCTCAGTGTCTCATGGAGGAGTAAACAAATGTTGCCAAAGTTTGCATTTATTAATCCAAAATATCTAAAGCCACCTATAAACACTGTCATCTATTCACTTTCCCAGATTTAAACTCTCAGCATGCATGAACTCATGGACTCATGTAAATAATGACAAAAGTAGTGGCAAAAACTCATAAGTAATATATATAATAATAATTGAAAAAGTAATATTTACTTATTAAGCAATAATTAGGCTATTGGTCCATTGGATTCAGTTATTGTTTGTGTCTTTAGATTGCATTCTCCTTTTTTTGTCTCTTTCATGTCTATGTTGTCAGGGTTTATTTGCATGCTGTCTCAGCTTGGTAGACCTGACAGTGAGAAATTGTGAACAAATTAAAATATATATAGAACATCATATGGACCATCAGCATGTTAATATGGCAGATTATGACAGGCCCAGATTCACATTTTCCACATCCTTGCTTAGAGGTGAAGAACAAGGACTAATGGATAAAAAGTATACTTTAGCAGAGTGAAAATCATCTTTCTTGATATTAGGTACAAGGAAATGCAAACTGTCGTTACTATTTACTCAATCCTTGACCAGAGAGAGCAAAGTAAGGGGAGTAAAACAGGCAAATATGCAGAAATGTCTCAGTTTTAAAAAAGGCTATTACAAATAATACATTAATGTCAACATTCGAAGTTTAATACTTATGACATACTATATAACATTATATAACATATACATTATATTCTATCAATAAATCTTCAGGTAAAAAGGTGGCTTAGTGTGAACCAAGAATGTGTTGGGTCTTTGACTCAAGCAGATAGTTTTATTTTTGTTTGTTTGTTTGTTTGTCAGACACAGGAAAGTTGTCTGTTAATGAATTTCCACTGAACAGCTTTGCATGGCATGAATGAACGTGTATCAATTTATCACATGATGCTACACCTGAAAGTAGTATGAGGTTCTCTGAAGGTTATTTGGGATTTGGTTGGTGATTACTGGTGAACAAGTAGTATAGGTATACGTCATGCTAGATTAAATGAGTGTGATTTGTGTCTACCTCATAGGGTAAACCATCACAACCCAGTCCCACAAGAAAAAAAATAAATCATATACAACTTACTATCATATTAACCTTCTATATGATGATTATCACCATTCTGTCAGAAGTATTGAAATGCTTTTGTATAAACTCAATAATGTGTTGGTGATAAATTGAATAAATTTAAATTTTGCTTTTCATGATTGCTTTTGGCTATTTGCACAGTAAACACAGAGCCATTCTATTTAGGTACATCAGACAGTCCACAGCCTTATTTGTTAAGCATCACTGGCTGGGACTGGAAATGAATGTGTGGGACCTTTAAACAAGGAGAACATTTTACAATGGGAGAAAAAAAATATATATATAAAAAGCCCATAAACCATTCCATATTATTTGAATCTTGTATTCTCAGTTGCATTAAGCCAAGCTTAGTTGTGTCACATTGCCTGAAGCTGTCAGTGTGAAAACTGAACACTGGGGCATGGGGCTTAAAAATGTGTAATTAAGCATTAGTTTGTCATGTAAAAAATACTTGGGAAAGAACATTATTTTGATTGATCGACTGATTGATTGATGAATACATTTCAGATGACATTCCTGATGGTAAATTTGAAGCCAGCAACGCTGAGAGCAAAATGTTAATAAAAAAAAGTATTGATTATTGTATATGAAATTAATATACAACAGAATACAGCATTATATGAATTTGGATAAGCTTATAAATAATCATGAAAAAAGTGAACTTCTCATCACAATTATCAACTTTGGTGGTGTGACAGATTTTGCTGATTTGTTGTCAGCCCACCTTGCCCTGAGTATTGCCTGAAGCAGATACAGCACTCAAACTGGAATTATTAGACATTAATAAATAGCAGAGTAAATGTGTGTGTATAAGAATTTAGAAAAAGTGATTAGCAGAGAAACAAATGCATGCTTTGCAATGTTTTAACTAAAAAGCTTTGCAGACGTGTGTGGCAGCTACAAAGAAGAAACAAATCTACAATCAGTATGTAGATTAATAATACATTTTTAAGATCAACTATCAGGAGAAGGAATTATATAAAGTCCCAGATTTTAAATTTATAGCCAGGGATTTAACCTCAGTTGTTTTTTACAAGGTGAATTAGATTACCACACTGTAATGTGAAAAAGTTTAAATAAATGGATAACAAATGGTGTTAACATATATGTACATAACTATTCATTCAAAGGCAAAGTGCCACTAAGACATTATTTTATAATGTTAAATATTAATTGCCAAGGCTATCACTTATGTCAAGGCAATGATTGCGGGTTTTAATGCATACAAAAGGAGAAGAAAAATTACATCATTTACACAATGGCAGTGTCATTATTGGGAATAATGGCCAGCTTTCTCCACTTATGTTCCTGGCAAGACAACTGGCGTTGCTCTTATTAAGTTATGATGAATTAGTCATAAACATGTTCAGTATGCTTTACTCCTTCCACCATTCCACAGAGGTACTTTATTCAAGAAATATACTTAATATATTTACACAAGACCTTACCGTAGTAACCACAGTGTCTTGTGAGAATGCTCATGTACATTCTGGAGTTCCAAATCCTCTTCTCACTTGTTTTTACTTATATTGGCAGGAATTTCCACAGATGATTTATGATGTCTTAAACAGGGCTCAGAGACTGAATTTCTTTTTCTCTTGTATATGGCCCGGAATCTGTCCATTACCATGAAATCCTGGCCAAGGCTTAGGATTAAGTGACTTGGATAAAAAAGAAAACGGTCCTCCTTCCACTGCTTTCACACAGTCACAGAGTTGGCCATAAACAGTGGCATGTGTTCACAGTGATTGCTGTGGCACAGGGGCAAACCTGCCAGAGGAACTATTATTCTTGGGAAAGCCACAGCACTCCAAATTATACTGTTAGTACTTGTAAGCCTCCTTAGATGTTTCCTTTTTTCCTTTTTTAAAGATGACCACAGTGACCACAAGCCAGGCAGAACAAGTAATATTATAAAGTTCACATATTGTATATCGTGCCATATACTGTGCCCTGAACAAAATTTATCCACCCAGAAGTTTTTGACCCAGAAGACATTTTGTAGTGTTACACCCTGGCACTGAAGTAGAACAATTGTAGTTTGAAAAATCAATTACAAATAAAAAGCATAAACAGCGTTACTGCAGTATTAAGTATAAACACCCCCTATTGCTGTGAAACTAAGTTAGAGATTGACAGGTAAACTAAAACAGATTTTGATGAGAAACATCCAGAAACAAACAACATCATGACAAGCAGAGAGATATCAAAACAATTTAAAGTTATCAAAAAAAAAATATCAAGGTTTACTTATAAACCTTTTTTTCTGTTTTGTTCTGCCAATTGTAACAATCTCTGCAGGGCAACAGGGTGAATACATTTTTGTAATTTTCAGAGGTCAGTACTTTGGTAAATAATAATCCCCCTCCCCTCAGTATTATAGGGAAGTTTGTGTATATTCATGACATACACTCACTGATCAATTTAAAAGGAACACTTGTACACCTGCACATGCATGTGGTTATCTAATCAGCCAATCATGTGGCAGCAGCACAATGCATAAAATCATGCAGATACAGATAAAGAAATTCAGCTCATGGTCACATCAAACATCAGAATGGGGGAAAAGTGTGATCTATGTGACTTTAACCATGGCATGGTTGTTGGTGCCAGATGGGCTGGTTTGAGTGTTTCAGAAACTACTGATCTCATGGGCTTGGCTGATTAGATAATTACACAAATGTGCAAGTGTACAGGTATCCCTAATAAAATGGATAGTGCGTGTATAGCCCCAATAAGGTCTATTTCATTTACAGGTTGTAACATTTCAAAATGTGGAAAAGTTCAAGGGGGGTGAATAATTATGCAAGTCACTATATCCATATGGTTCACGAATAGATGGAAGTGAGAGGCTTGAGATGACATTTTAACAGCTAATCAGATTATTGGTTTAAATCTGCCTATGCCTTTCTTTACTATCAAAATTATAAACATGCCCACCCTCTGTTTAGGGTCAACGGCAGTCACTGACTTCATATATATAGATATATATAAGAGCAAATTTTTTGTTCACCCACCAGAAAGCCCAAGGGAACATCCCTATGATAATGCAAGGTCAGTGTGAAATTGTCGTCAAGAAGCCAGCATATGTATTGATTTTGGTCTTTATGCTTCCAGAATATTAATACAAAATAATACATGCACACACACCCATACACACAATGTCTGTATTTAAAATAATCACTCTTTAGAAACTGGAAGTGACATGTTTCTGTGATTAACAGAGAAGATAGTGTTTCTTTGTGTATCTGTCTCTCTATTAACCTCTACTACTCTACAGCCTGGCTGTCATTCTACCTCTCTCAGGATACAGCTTTTTTTTTGTTTGTTTTTTTGTTTTGTTTTTTTTGCCTTTTTGCATTGTCTTACACTTTTTCTTTCCTTTTCCTCTCTAAAGGTATTATTCAGTTAAATAGTCACTTCCATGCTTGATGACTGTTGAACTGTATAAAGCCTTTGGAGAGAAACAGGAATGGAAATGTAAAGTGAAACACTTTACTACTACTTTACTGGAGCCCCATCCAAGCCCAACTTGATATTTCAGAAATAGCATCTTTCCTTACCTTGCCCACATACTGAGGGTCAGATCCCATGTACTCCTCCAGAACAAAGAACTGGTTCCATACCCATCCCCTCTTAACCCTCTGGAAGCTTCCATTCTCTCCTCTGTTTCGTGCTGTAGACATGGATCTGTGGGGCCAACTGAGTCCCAGTCGGCTCTGGTTCTGAGCGGGTTGTACAGAATGGAGAGGAGCAGGCGAGCTCTTCTCAAACAGCAAGCACAGGAACAGCAGCAGAATGTTGCTCTTCAGCATTGGGCAGTCTGGAACAGTCCTTCTTTTAAAGTCCGAAGAAGAGTAGGAGGTGAAAATGAGAGAGCCAGGGCACAGGAGGATGGCTGAACAATGAAGTGTATGAATGATAATTAGAGAGGAGAGTGAAGAAGGTACCAGGTATGAACCAAAATCCTGGTGTTCCTCAAGTCTTCGTCTTAGTGCTGGTGAGTCAGTTAACAGATTGTGAAATCATCACCTGCAATAAAACAAAAATAAATGAGTTATGGCATTGATGTGACTGAAAGTCAGTGGAAGAGCTACTGTTTACATTCAACTCTTCTCTTGTACAGTTTAAAACAATGTCAACCCTAGATAAGTTTATTCGCTTTGAAATATAGTTGAATGGGTATATTCCTATCACCTCAGGATAGAGAATTTATGATTAAATATTAGTGATTGACAGGTTTTATCAGTATCTCCAGCGTTTATGACATAGTGATAAGAAAAAGCACAAAATGACTGCATCAGTCCTGGAATAATCTGTGTTCCTTTCATCTTAATTTTAAGTCACTGGTTGTCATAGATATCAGTTTAAAGAATTGATGCATCAGGATTCTCACCCAGTTATAAAATACAGCTGAGCATCATCGGCTGTAAAGTAATTTTCTAGATGCACCATAGGCCTATCAATGGAAATAAGGAGATTTGATCAGACAGATCCTGTTTACTACACACCAGGTTGCTTTAAAAATGAATATACATCATTATATGTCAAATAGCTTTCTTCTTAAAATACATAAAAAATATATCTAAAATGACAAATTTCTTTAGTACTATATTACAGAGAAATAAACAAAGTCAAAATTGGGCCTTGTCAGACAGAACCGAAATGTGACATGCTAGTTATGAGAAGTACAGATCAAAAATATCATATAAGCGTTCACAAAATACATAAGACGTTTTAAATTCTGCTAGTTCCAAAATAAAGATCCTTTCTTCATTACCTGTTGTCAAAAGAGTTGAGGGAAAAAATAAGCAAAGGAACAGCTGTACATTTCCCCAAACATGATGTGAACATGTTAATATGTATTTACAACATACATATCTGCAAAATTAACAACCTAATCTAATTTATGAACTTGATATTATTATTGGCCACATACAAAATTACTAAAAAAAACTCTATACAAATATTTTCTTTTAAATGCATATCAATTAAATTCTTAGTAAAGCTATACCTGCTAAACCCATCCCAACCATCACATTACTGTTCATATAGGGGTATATAAATGTTTATACATTTACAGTTGTGTGCAATTACATACAGTATACACATGTTTATTTCCAAATGTAGAGTGAGGTTATATTATCCAAGAGACTTCTGATTCATTTTTGTAAAAATGCAAATGAACACAGGTAACAAATCAGTAAAGAAGCTTTTCACTAAATCTCATTAGTGAGTTCCAGTGCTGTTTTGTTATTTTCCACCAGTGAAAGTTACTCGTCTCACACCTCCAACCTTGTCCAGATGCCAATCTAATATTGCTTTGTTATGCCTCAGTGCTCCACACTTCTCCCGTTCGTTTCATTGGCTGCATGATTGATCGTTGGCTCTTCATGCCTGGGTCAATGTGCTTATCAGGTGGCCTCTGTTGAGCCTGTGTTGAGCACCTGCTCCAGCATGGTGCTTGATTTGGCAGTGTTCACCCACATTGACATGGCCTTGCCAGGAAACCCAAATAGACCACAATAGCTGGAGATGCTGGCATTTAAGAAAGTGGCCTGCAGAGGCCCAAATTCAGCTGCCCTCCAAAACATGCCAAGCTATAAAAAAAAATCCCTGCAGGTTTAGAGGTAGACACAAAAAGTGTATCTGACCTTGGATTTCTGGAAGCTCCAGCCAAGCAATATCAAATAGCCTTATAAAGAACGTTTATAATCGGCAAAGATTAGGAACCTAATTTATGCAGCAGTTTCAATGAACAAGAAATCATTCCATAAAATATTTGACAGCATTACTGAATTATATACACTCTACTATACCCTATATACCCTATACACCCTTATATACACCCTAAAATGATGTGACAAAATATCTAGTTACTGGTGCCAGCACATGAACTCTGGCTCCCATAACTAGGTAATAACAATACAGCAACAAAACCAATGACTGTATTTATTTATAAAAACATGAACTAGATTTCAGTAAGCAGTTTTTTAAAATGGCAATAACATTGTTTCTGTCCCAGAATTCCATTCAGTGCTTTTGCTCTTTGACTTAGCATGTCTTGTGATAACATACCATAAAGCTTCTGTGGTTCAGTGCAATTCAGAGCCATTCTATTTATTCACAGCACACTGAATAACACTGACTGTATAACCACTTACACCTGAATATAAAAAGGTAACCCACAGGTCAAACTATAATGCTATATTCCATTAACTGGGCAAAATGGAAATGAAAGCTCATATTTACAATGTCTATCAAATGACATTTGGGGGAGAGGGTGGGTTTGTCAGAAATGTCGATGCCATGTCTCTTCATTATAGATGGAGATGACCTGAACTCATCTCACTCCACCAATGATGGTGAAATATATATCTTATTACATTTACCCTGCCATCTGAGTAAATCACATGTTCTGATGTTCGCTCAATTAAATAGGAAGGCTTCCAAGTTCCATAACAGTGAAATTTCAATGGGCAGTGGTAAAAATAGTAGCTAACAGAGTTTCTAAAGAGCAAAATAAGGGCTCTACCAGTACCCTTGGCTTGTCATGACAATACATAGGCTCTGTTGCTATAGTACTTTAATCTGCAGGCTACACAAATAATTGGAAAAAGAAAGAAAAAAGTGTCACTTTTCAAATGGATTAATTTTCAGTTAAGTATGAAGCAGTTAAAATGGTCAGTGCTCACAGTGATAAGTATTGACTCAGGAAATAAGGCTTTTTGGCTACTGATCAGAAGGTCATGAGTTCAAATCCAAGGAGCACCACCACTACTGGATCCTCAATCAAGACCCTAAACCCTCAACTTATCAGTTGTATGTTCTCAATCTATATTTTCAAATGCATGTTGAAAAACACATAATTTCTATGGTTCTTTGGATGCAAACATCAGCCAATTGAACAAATGTAATTCAAATGGTAATACCATGTTTGGAACCAGAGTGTCTCAGTATCAGAATTATTTATTACTCCACATCTGGACATTTAGTATGTAATGACTGAACTTGTGAAGGAAATAATTAGATGATTTGCATGAATCAGTAACGTGAAGCAGGACGAATTGTTGAGTCTAAGACTGGCAGCTGTGAAGAACTGTTCCAGACAGAAAGATTGATCTACTCAGTACAATTCTGTCTCTTCTGCCACTGTTGCTGATTTGTTCAATGTCAGTCTGAAATAGCACAATTGCATATGATGTTTCCCCTTTATTTTTGAGGAGGCTTAATCTAAGAGTGCTCATCACCCCAGCAATACTGGAAACTTCTCAAGTGTTAATTTGAGGATCATTCTCTAAATTATGTTGTCATTCACTAAGTTCACTACTATTTCAAGTAGGCCAAATTCAAATTGCAGGTAGACTTTTTGACTTTTTGATGTCAATGGAGTGATCAGTATATAATGGAACTGTGGTTGATTTTACTTCTTGATTTAAACAGTTAATATGATAATACAAATTCCAATAATACAAATTCCTGAAAAGTTGTATGGAAAATGCACATAAAAACAAGTATGGAAAGTAAATAAAATGGAAAAAGTATGGAAAATAATAAGAAAGCATGGGAAATAAAAATAAAAACAAAAAGGAGTGATTTGTAAATGTACTTTGACTTGTATTTAAACCAAAATGCATCAAGACAAGGTATTTGATTTTACCTAATCAACTGCATAATTTTTTGAAGATAAACATTTATTTTGAAATTTCACCTTCTACAGTGCTCAATATAATCAAAAGATTCAAGAAATCTGTCAAATCTCTGTGCGTAAAGGGCAAGGACAAAACCCACGTCTGAATGTGTGTGATCTCTGATCCCTCAGACATCAATGTCTTAAAAAGTCATGATTCTGTAATGGGTATCCTGACATGGGATCGGGAATACTCTCATAAACCTTTGTCAGACAACACCATACGCCACTACATCCACATTAAGTTAAAGGCTTTACTTTGCAAAGCAGACATCAACACTGTCCAGAAGCGCCGCCAACTTGTCTGGGCTGGGTCTCATCTGAGATGGACAGTAGCACAGTGGAATCGTGTTTTGTGGTCCGACAAGTCAATATTTCAAATAGTTTTTGGACAAAACAGTTGTGTTTTCCGAGAAAAAGAGGAAACCAACCGGTGTCTTCCGTGCCCAAACACTTAATAAGTGTAATTAAAAGAAAAGGTGATGTTAGACAGTCGACAGTCCCAACTTGTTTGAAACAAGTTGAAATTTGAAATGAGTGTATATTTTCAAAAATAAATTAAACTCACAATGTAAAACATCAAATAATATGTTAATAATGTGTTTTGAATATAGTAGAGGGTGAAATTGAATTTGTAAATGACCCTTTTTTTTTTTTTTCATTTTTCATACTGCCCCAACTTTGTTGGAATTGGAGTTGTATGTTTAATATTCAAGTTCTCATTTACCTCCCAACTGGAGTAATAATATACACCATCAGTAAACAAATTTGATTATAGAATCTCATTGACACCATTGTCTTTGGTTAATTTCATTCACATGGAACACAGACTCGAGAGATTATCAAGGTTACGCAGCATATCTTGTTTCATTTATTCCCACAAGTGCTACTTAAAAGTCAAAACTCATCAGCCTCCACCCATCTCTCCTAACCTGCATACATAATCGAGACAAGTTGTCATTGCATAGGTCATCTGTGTGATGGTGAGGGTCAGTGTTTTTCCCACTCTGATATAATGCAGCATTACTTCTTCCATAGTTTCCTGACAGTGTTGAACAGTCTGATGGTCTTTTTTTTCTGGGCATATATTGCACTGAATACCTGATGAGAGGGGTTCATTAGCATATGTCAGAGTCAGTGTATGCTGCATTGACCCACACGTCGCCCTCTGATAATGTGAAGCTGTGGCCTGACAGCATTCCCTGAGCATTGTGCCAGCATTGGTATTGTGTTCCCTCAACTCATCAGCTTCAATAATCAGCAAGCATATGGCTTGCCAAGCTGCCAGCTCAGATTAAAAGGGATATGGAAGTTATTCGTTGTCAGGCCTGTCATAAACTTGATTAACAGATAAGCAGTTGAGATTGCAGGGAAGTAAGGTAAGAAGGATGAGATTAATCTGGTTGAAAGATCTACTTAGAATTTTGCATCAAGAGGAGAGAAAATATTTGTGGCTGTTCATAGCTGGTTGAAGAAAACAGACTTTTTAAAACTAATTAATTAATTATATATATATATATATATATATATATATATATATATATATATATATATATATATATATATGTGTGTGTGTGTGTGTGTGTGTGTGTGTGTGTGTGTGTGTGTGTATATATATATATATATATATATATATATATACACACACATCCATGAATCCATTTTCTATACCGCTTATCCTACAGGGTCACATTGGAACCTGGAGCCTATCCCAGGGAGCATGGGGCACAAGGCGGAGTACACCCTGGACAGGGTGCCAATCCATTACAGGGCATATTCAAATACACATTCACACATCCATTCATACACTTTGGACATGGCAATCAGCCTACCATGCATGTCTTTGCTTTGGACATGTCGGGAATCAAACCCCCAACCCTGGAGGTGTGAGGTGAACATGCTAACCACTAAGCAACCGTGTGATATATATATATGTATATATATTTATTAATGCAGCTAACATATTTTATGCCTACACCTTAGGGCTGCACAATTAATCGAATATCGATCGCGATTACGATTTTCACTGCCCACGATTAAATGAACATGATCGACTGTGGTATTGCCGTTTAAAGTTCGTCCTCCGCTCATAGAAAACTTCGCTGCAGATCAAATCAAGCGCTTCCTACACTTACAGCCAATCAGCATACAGCGGCGCAGGGATCACATCATTTTGTAGTGCCAAAACCCGGAAACAGTGTTAATATTTTAGCGCTCGAGCTGCTAGCTTTGCTTCGGAAATCATGACACTACAGAGGTTGTCGGGGACATTAAACCTCATCATGCCGAACAGGAAAAAACTTTGCAGATAAACTCAGGGCTCTACAGTGCGACCATTTCACTCGCATTTACGACTGAAAAGTACTTTGTGCGACTGTGAATAAATATTTATTCGCACCGGTGTGAGTGACCTGTTCGGAGTTGTATAATACAATCGGAATAAAAACTACAGGAAGTCCAAAGTGCATCTACACCGCGCAACAGTTACTTTCACACTGCTTTTCATCATATCATCAAACAAACAAGTGTGTAAATACTGCAGAGAAGCCATTATGATGACAAGTAACTCAAAACATCATCTGCTTCTCTCAACTTCCCAATCTCACAAACTGTGACCTGCTCGTGTAGACACAGTGGCGTCGGGAGGAGTAAATTAATAATAATGCTAACGCAACAAGGTGGGTTTAATTCAAACTTCTTTATTAAATAATTCCTCACCAATCATAATCAAGAGTAGCAACTGTTCGGTCTGTAAACATACAGTACACTGCCGCTCTCCTCCTACACCAACTCTACTAGAGCATTGACTTAATTTAAACTCAGGGTTGCCAGATATCACTGGAAAATTCAACTCCAGTTTCCATGTTCTGATTTAATCCCCCCACACTGTAATGGGAAACCGATCTAAAAGGAACAACTGATAAAAAAAATATTAAAAAAAACTACTAAAATGTAAAGACAGAAAATGTGCTTAGTTATAAATAAATCATTTAATATATAAAAAGATATTATAATAACTTCATAAAATATAAATAAAATGAGAAATTAAATGATGTTTAATTACTATGGGTTGCATTTAATATCAATTTGACATTAAGCTTAGCTCGCTATTTCATTAGAAAGCTATTAGCCTTTTTTCTAATATGTATAATTTTTGTGTTAGTCTACTTTTAATTAGGACTCTTTATTGTTTAAGATATTTAAAAATAAATATTTTATGCTCAGTATTTCTCATTGCTATTATTTTAATTCAATTAACAGTGACCATGAGCAGAGAGCTTACATTTAACTGTTTATGACAGACCTCCTGATTACAGCTTAAACAAAAAGATTAGTATCTGGATCGGTTTCGGCTGTAAAATCCTGATCGGTGCATCTCTAATGAACACCATTAAAACTAAATCGCTTTGCATCTGACAGGTAAATGAACTTACCCAATCACATCCTATATGAGATTATTCAGATATATACACAATATTCGCAGAGCGGTTCGAGAACTGACTCCAGCCCAGAATCATGAGACTGGAAAATGTCTAATAGTGTAACTTTAAATATATTTAAGAGAAGCAGACTTCAAACACTGAACATTGATGTTTATTGTATTTGTTTACAATGTGGAACGGGTCAATGGTTGTTGGTTTTTTTTTTTTTTTTGCATACAGTCTGTAAAATTAACTGAAAATATAAAATCTAGTTTATCAGAAGGTAAATTAATGTGTCATGGCTCACACTATGTTCCTAAATTCTGTCATAATTGACAAGCTCAAGTTTTCTCATGCTATTTGTGTGTTATATTGTGGCACATTAACATTACCATCTCTAAAAAAATAAATAATAATAATAATAATAATAATAATAAACTAAACTTCAACCGTGCTCCTAAATTTTTGTAATTTTGTAATTGTAAATAATTACCGTAGAGCCCTGAAACTGGTTCTCACAATTCCACCCCAAAAAAACGTTGATGAAGATTCATCCACAGAGAAATCTGTATTGTGGAAAATGTTTTAAATAAAGTTTCGAGAAGTTTTGGGAAGCTCGGTGATGGTGACGTTGAAGTCGAGCGACCGTGGTGTCGTTCGTTTATAGCGTACGGTTAGATGTTTATTTCTGGCGATTGTATTTAGGCTTCAAACTTCATAAGCGTTGTGTTGATTTGTGCAAATGATCTTGATGGACAGAACGTGTTAGTGTTGTAAATTTTTGTTGATCACAGAGCTTGTTTTTTTTGCGATAATTCAAAAGTCTGTGTGAAAATCCTATTGGGTTATTGTCGAGGGAACCGGTGTGACGATACTTCCGGGTTTCGGTACAAAATGACGTCATCCCTGTACCGCTCTATTGGGTGATTTGTCTGCGTCTCTCCTCCTGCAAACATTATTACCTTTTCTGCATACGCCTGAACTGTTTTCATTTGGTTGCATATTGTTATATTTGATGTATATTTTCATTTGGCTGATGGCATTTTTATTTTTTACTTATCCTATATTTTGGGTACAATTTTATTTATATTTTGCTTCTAAGAGATGATGTACTTTAAGGATCAGTCTAATTTCATCCAAAGTTTTGTACATTAGCAGGAATATAGCACAACATGGAGGTGAAAGCAGCGGTCTGTTTTTTTAAATGTGAAAGTGCAATAAAAATATTGTCCCTAAAATAATCAAGATCTCAATATTGCTCAAAATAATCGGGATTATCATTTTAGCCATAATCGTGCAGCCCTACTACACCTACAGTAAACCTCAACCTTAACATCAGCAAACAAAAGAAAATAATAATAGGTAATAGGAGTATTTTAGCGTTTCAGAGTGGATTCAGTGTTTGTAAAAGAAAGAAAGAAAGAAAGAATGAAAGAAGTACTATACATGAGGACAGGAATGCAAAGGAATATTAAATAGAAAGGAACTAAATCAGACTAACAGCAAGTGTGGACCGGACCAAGCTTAATAAATAATCAAGTGCAGACTCATGAATAAAAGATGGGTGGGTAAATAGTTTCTGAGAGTGGTTGTGGCCCTGCAGGGACACTGTTTCCTCAGAGGAACAACCCACACAAAGGTTCTCACAGTTACATCCCTGTGGATTTTACTTTCACCCTGGCAGTGCCAGTCTTAGGACAGAGGCTCTCCCAAGATTACCCTGAAGACATCCCAGATCCTCTTGAGCTTTTCATTTAACCATTGCAGTTCACACCTAGCAAATTTTATATTGCAACACACTTTGTCAGATTTTTTTGGCTCATGCTCAGGCATATTTTATTCCACAGCTATGAGGCCTGATGAAAAAAGATAATAAAATAATTTTAAATGGACAAGTCTTCTACCCGTATATCATCATTTAAAGTAAAGCATACAGTTATTTACTTCAGGGAAGGTTTACTTCCCTGAATTGCATTTTGTCTAACAACAATGAAATATAGGTTTTGGTAAATGGATTTTGAGTTTTACAGTTCTGTTGTGCATCTGTTTATAAAGAGACTAAACACTGAAACAGATGCACACAGGCTGGCAAGTTTCCGTGGAGTCTAGCTTTAAGCAATCAAAATGACTCTCAAAATGGCTCAGAAGCACTGTCTCCATATGTGAAAAGGCATGTTTGGCTATATTTGCTAAATGGTTACATACACTGATTGTATTTACCTTTCTGCGTCATAGCACTGTCATTAAAGTATTGCAGTATTAACACTGTTTTATTAGAAGGGAATTGATCCCCAGAGAGAACCAAATGAAAATTAAAATGAAATTAAACAACATGCCTCCTACAATAGCTGCAAATGGCTGTTGCTTATACTAATTATTCCTTTTTGCTACTTATAATGACCAATGTTCTAGATAAAGATTTGGATTTTAAAATGGTATCCATGAATCCACACTTTGCTCTACTTATGTGTATATTGTTATCTTCCTATTGTTATCCCCCCTCAAGACACCCCCCCCCATTTTCTTGCATAACTGTAGAATGTTCCATGGCACATTTCAAAATGAATGCAAAGTGTTTTTTGTTGTTGTTGTTGTTGACTTTTTAACATTCCATTCAGTCATTCATTTTCAGCATGATGGAGGATCTGAAGCCTAACTGAGGAACATTGGATGGGACGGCAGTCCATTTCAGGGCATCATGCACACACACATGCACACACATGCACACACACACACATACACAAACATTGAGGCAGTCAACCTACAAGCATGTTCTTGGTAACCAGAGAACTTGGAGAAAACCCACATGGTGATAACATGTGAAATTGGTGATTTAGTCCTCTGAATGTCAAAATGACAATTGATTTTTCAAGTGGCATATACTGTTGTCAGTGTTAACCATCTTAACTCATATTATTGTGACATATTTGGGAAAAAAAGCAATAACAGTTCTTTTTATTTATTTTTTTTTACTGTCAACCAG
The DNA here is from genome assembly GCF_023375685.1 of Ictalurus furcatus. Lineage (NCBI taxonomy): Eukaryota > Metazoa > Chordata > Actinopteri > Siluriformes > Ictaluridae > Ictalurus > Ictalurus furcatus. The sequence continues at coordinate 18,474,975 of NC_071267.1, forward strand.
TCAAACTCTCTGTGTGATTTTTAGTGTGACTTTTCAAGTACAGATTGAATGTTTTACACTTTTGGCAGCAGTGACAAATCACCAAAAAAATTGTGATATTCTCTACAATCATGTAGTCAAAGTTAGATGTAAATTGAGCTGCAAAGTTAGTTGTAAATTGGGTCTTTGTAAACTGAAGTTTAACTTAAATAAACTTTATTTAAGTTTCCATTTTGGAGTAGATGAAGCCAGACATTGAGGTCATGCCAGCAGAACAAGAAAAAGTCAAACAAACTTTTCCATTTTATATGGGGTAGCTATAGACATTATTGAACATGAATATTCAGATCTGCTCCCTGGGATAGGCTCCAGGTTTCCCTGTGACCCTGAAAAGGATAAAGTGGTATAGAAGATGGATGGATGGAATATTCACATCCAAATTTGATTACATGCTCTTTCCACTAAAATTATGCAAATGCTCTTTGAAATGTGGTTACAAATACAGTCTGGTGGAAACTGAGAAGCAGATTAATTATGTCATTCATTAAAGATTCTTAATGATTTCAACAAATATCCCTATATTTATCTGTTCCTTTTTCTTTCTTTTTTCACTCTCAATTCTCAGTCACTTGGCCTACTGAACGACAGTAAAAGTCTGTAAGTGAATGAACGTGAACTCTCCTTTACCCCTGTGTTAGCCAGTAGTAACTCACAGACAAAAAAACGCCTAAGGCAGAGAAGAGGGTATATGAGTTCTAAGCCTACAAGCCCCGATGGGAACTCATCTGGCTCTGCTGCCAGAAAACCAAGCTCTTATGATGCAACAGACAAAGCATGAATCAAACGTGGTGATTATGTGCAAGTAGAATTATTTGACTGCTCAAAAAGTACTCTTGTCATCTGAATTATGTATTTTCTTCTTTGTCATATGTCAGTATTTTTTAAGACTAGACCTTTTTCAGGATTCACCATATGGGGAAAAAAGTGTGTGTGGGAGTGTGTTAAGTCACTCTGAAAGCATTTGAGGAGTATGTGTGGATTCAGAGTTCCTGCTGTGGATGTTTTTACAAAAAGAAGGAAAGCAGAGGAAGTGAAACAAAAGAACAACCTTTAAGTAAGTGCTGAGCTCTGCAACTTGGACTATCTAGCTTCTTACAAGAGACTTTATTCTTGAACTTACATTGTGGAAAATAGTAAACGCATTGATATATGGTGGACTTTTTGTATGTATGTATGTATGTATGTATGTATGTATCTCTCTCTCTCACTATCTATCTATCTATATCTATATCTATATCGATATCTATCTATCTATCTATCTATCTATCTATATATATATATATATATATATATATATATATATATATATATATATATATGTCTGTTTAATTTACTTTTTTATTTATTGAAGAATAGTAAGCACAGGAGAAGACAAAATTTGAATACAGCACCTAATCATGCATTCTAGTGTGATTTTTGTGGCGTATAAGGTATCCAGTCAGGCTTGGAATATGGAAATGAAGTTATTAGTTTATAGGCAGCACTGGAAGCATCTTAATGCAGCAGCAAGAGAAAAAAAATGCAACTTTCAAAATGTCTCTTTCAATTAAAATCTGCTGATGATATGACACTTCTATGTGGAACTTGTGCTTTGAAGGTATGCACTAGATTTACAAACTTTGAACAAAGGCAACTGAAGTTCTGATCTTTTACAACAACTTTTATCAACAGATATTAATATTTCACACCAAATCATGATTCGAGTTTTAACATTTTCCACCGAGCTTTGAGTGATATGGCCCTTGCTGAAATCATTAGCAAGAAGGAAATGAAGACTTCTGGCTCAATAAATCACTTGCCTATCTAATTCTCTCATTTGCTACATTTCCTTATTGTTAAATGAAATGCTTCATTAGGCTGTGTTAAAAGCAACCAGTCCCTCATGGGATTATTCTCTAAATAAATGACCATTGTGCTATTTTACGACATGTTGCCTAATGGAAACACTTTTAAAAGCAAATGGCTCTACTCTCTATTCTACTATGGCAATTTTAATGTCAGTCATATAATACCCCATATTATGAAAGAACATTTCTGGTAGGTAGAACAGAAAAAATGCATAACACTTTTTCTTTTCTATTTTCAGCAGAATTATGTCATAATTTTGACTCAAGATTTATCTCAAGATTCTGACTAATTATCTTACATGACTTATCTGACTTATCTCAATAGTCTGACTTAATTCAATATCTTGACTTGTCTCAAAGTTCTGAATTATCTCAAAATTCCTATTTTTCTGACAGATGACGTTAGGGCTATGCAAATAATGTGATCATAATCATTTTTAAATGATGACTTATTATCTAAAAATTCTGACTTATTATTACAAAATCCTGACATTACTCCAAAAATTCTGACATCTCAAAATTCTGACTTAATTCAATATTGTGACTTGTCTCTGTCATGACTTCCCCTTTAAACAGAGTGCTGAAGAGCATGTGAATGCACGCTGCCGTGCAAGGTGCGCAAGCACCTGCTTTTTCATTTTTGACATTTGTGACATTTGGACACGTGCATTTGTTATGTTTTGTTATGTCTCCTCCCAGTTCCATCATTGGCTATTGTGTCACGTGTGTCCAAATTGCCCTCAGCCGTCAGCCATTACAAGGCTGATTATGTTTGTATATATATAAAACATGCACACGGCGCGGAATATTAGATTAGATTAAATATAGATATAGTACAGTATAGTAGATTAGTTTAGATTCCTTACAATAGATAACCATAGTCATTGTTCATGTCATGTTTCATGTTTAGATTCGTTTGTTTAGTTCACGCTGGTTTCTCCGCCTCCAGTTCATAGTCATAGCTTATGTTTCATGTTTTGTATCTTGACCCTGTTTTCCGTGACCACGACATAATTTCCTGCCTTGCCCAGTTTATGCCTGTTTGCCGATCGCCTGACCTCTTGCATGTTTTGGATTTACCTGCCTGTGTCTCTCTTAAATAAAACTGTTCCAACTGCGTTTGCATCTGTCCTATCTCAGTTACGTCACGAAACGTGACAGAATATTCCGCCAAAACATGGATGCAGCAGGAGAACGGAGAAAATGCAGAACCCGGAAGTCAACGACAACCGTCCCCACTATGGACTCAATCCAATTCCCACAAGGGACATTTATGGAGCTTCCTGATCCATTTGACGGATTTTTGGATCCCCGGAATATTTTCTAGTAGACTGTCAGTTCTATTTCTCCAGCCTGTTTGACCCGAAGCCAGAGGAGAAGCAATGGCTCCGATTCATGTGGTCCCGGTTCTTTGGACCGGCCCATCAGTGGGTGCAGCTCCTACTGGATAAGCACTGTAGGAACCTGGACAGTGTAGAACAGTTTGTGGGGGAGTTCATGATGCGGTTCGGGAGTCCGGAGGTGAGGGTCAAGCTAGAACCGTTTACCCACTACTACAGGCAAACTCATGCAGAGCCCCAGCCGGAGGTTAACCTGGCGACCTCAGAGCTCGAACCTGAGACCCACGAGGTGGGCTCACTTGCCGAGCTCCAGCTAGAGGTCAACAGGGAGGCCCCAGCACCAGAGCTCCAGCCTGAGGCTTGGGGGGGGGGGGGGGGGGGGGGCTTGGGGGGGGTCTCAGCTCCACAGATCCACTGTAAAGCCCAGTTACTGTCCCAAGTGTCTGTTAACACGACCGACCAAGTTCTGCTCAAGCCCGAGTCTACCGACACGGCTGACCACGTTCTGCTCAAGCCCGAGTCTACCGACACGGCTGACCACGTTCTGCTCAAGCCCGAGTCTACCGACACGGCCGACCAAGTTCTGCTCAAGCCCGAGTCTGCCGACACGGCCGACCACGTTCAGCTCAAGCCCGAGTCTGCCAACACGGCCGACCACGTTATGCTCACACCCAAGTTTGCTGAAACAGACAACCAAGCTCTACTCCTGGCTATGTCTGCTGATCTGACCAACCAAGTTATGCTCACGCCAGAGTCAGAAAACTTGTTCGACCAAGTTCTGCTCACACCTGAGTTTGCTGAAACAGACAACCAAATTCAGCCTGCAGGCTCTGCTGAGTACGTCGCTCTGCTTTCCTGTTCAGCTGAGGACATCTCTCCGCTTTCCTGCACTGCTGAGTAAGTCGCTCTGTTTCCCTGCTCCGCCGAGGACGTCAATCTGCCTTCCTGCTCCGCCGAGGATGTCGCTCTGCTTTCCTGTTCTGCCGAGGACATCGCTCCACTTTCCTGCTCTGCTGAGAACATTGCTCTGCTTTCCTGTTCAGCGGAGGACGTCACTCTGCCTTCCTGTTCAGCTGATTTTGTCGCTCTGCCTTCCTGCTCTGCTGAGTACAGCGCTCTGTTTTCCTGCTCCACGGAGGACGTTGCTCTGCCTTCCTGCTCGGCTGTGCACGTCACTTTGCCTTCCTGTTCAGCTGAGGACGTCGCTCTGCTTTCCTGTTCAGCGGAGCATGTCACTCTGCTTTCCTGCTCCGCCGAGGATGTCGCTCTGCTTTCCTGTTCTGCTGAGGACGTCACTATGCTTTCCTGTTCAGCCGAGAACATCGCTCTGCTTTCCTGTTCCGCCCAGGACGTCGCTCTGCTTTCCTGCTCCACCCAGGACGTTGCTCTGCTTTCCTGCTCCGCCGAGGATGTCGCTCTGCTTCCCTGCTCCGCCGAGGACGTCGCTCTGCTTCCCTGCTCTGCCGTGTACGTCGCTCTGTTTTTTTGTTTCACCAAGAATGCCGTGCGGTCTCCTGGCTCTGCTTGGGACATTCTGCCCAGGGGGCCGGGGCCGCCAATGGAGATGGATGTTTCATGGCACTCCTGGAGGAGTGCCCTTGGGGGGGGTTCTGTCACGACTTCCCCTTTAAGCAGCATGCTGAAGAGCATGTGAATGCATGCTGCCGTGCAAGGTGCGTGAACACCTACTTTTTCGTTTCTGACATTTGTGACATTTGGACACGTGCATTTGTTATGTTTTGTTATGTCTCCTCCCTGTTCCATCATTGGCTATTGTGTCACGTGTGTCCAAATTGCCTTCAGCCGTCAGCCATTACGAGGCTGATTATGTTTGTATATATACCGCGTGCCTCCCAGCATACGGCACGGAATATTAAATTAGATTAACTATAGATATAGTACAGTATAGTAGATTAGTTTAGATTCCTTACGACAGATAACCATAGTCATAGTTCATGTCACGTTTCATGTTTAGATTCGTTTGTTTAGTTCACACTGGTTTCTCCGCTCCCAGTTCATAGCCATAGCTTATGTTTCATGTTTTGTATCGCGACCCTGTTTTCCGTGACCACGACATAGTTTCCTGCCTTGCCCAGTTTATGCCTGTTTGCCGATCACCTGACCTCTTGCATGTTTTGGATTACGTTTTTGGATCACGTTTTTGGATTTACCTGCCTGTGTCTCTCTTAAATAAAACTGTTCCAACTGCACTTGCATCCGTCCTATCTTCCTGACGTCACGATTCGTGACAGTCTCAAAGTTCTGAATTATTATCTCAAACCTCTGACATTATTTCAAAATACTAAGAAGTTACCTCAAAATTCTGACTTATTACCTCAAAATTCTTATTCTTTTGACAGCTTATGTTAGGGCTATGCAAATAATGTGTCCTTATTAATCTTATCTAGTGCAAACCTGTTTAGCAGGAAACTAAATTATCTTGCTTTGTCAGCAGGTAACTAGCTTTGTTAGTATGATAGCTAACATAGATAGCTGTTCAAATGATGCATCATTTCATAAATTAATACTTATAGTACACAACAACTGCTATTCTTGTTAAACATACACGTTATACATACTATCCAACAAACAAACACTCTCAGTTAGCTACATCACTCCCATTCCTTGTGTAAATGGAAGGTAGAGTAAAATGATGAGTGTCTGAATATGGGATCAAGCATCTACTATTAACCAATCATGAATGTTTCTTTAAATCTATTATTTGGGAGTTTGGAAAGAGTAAATATTCAATATAAATAAAAATTTTATCAAAAAAAATATTGAGATTTATTTTAGTTTTATTTTCAAAATGAGTTAAAATGTTTTGGTAAGTTTAGACAATAATTCACAATTTTGAAATACTGCTGCTGCCACCAAAAATAAAGGAAACAATCTTTTCATGTATAAAAATAAGAATATGATTATTACTTCAACTAATTTTCATTTATAAAACATAAATAAAGGAATAAATAAATAGGGGGCATGGTGACGTAATACCTTGTACCTTCAGGGCTGGGGATTTGATGCCCACCTCTGCCCTGTGTGCATGGAGTTCATGTTCATGCATGTTCTCCCTGTGCTTCAAGGGTTTCCTCCAGGTACTCCGGTTTCCTTCCTTCCAACCCTAAATGGGCATTTCTAAATTGTCTATAGTGTGCGAATGGGTGTGTGAATGAGTGTGTGAGTGTGTGTGTGTGATTGAGCCCTGCGATGGTCCAGGGGGTCCCCTGCCTTGTGCCCTGAGTCCCCTGAGATAGGCTCCAGGCTCCCTGCAACCCTGTGTAGGATAAGCGGTACAGAATATGCATGGATGGATGGATACGTAAATAAATAAATAAATGTTTGGTCTTGTTTTTGGTCCAGTTATCAATGTGACCACTTTGTTAATTAGCTGTGATTTTAACAAGTCCATTTGCTTGCTGTGAAGAACACAGTTCATAAACAATTACAATGACATTATTATGCAGGAGTAACAGTAACAGTAACTGGTTTGGCGAATAATTGGACACTAGTAAATGGCAAAATGTGAAGCTTGGGTAAACTTGTCAGGCTGGGTTAAAATTCACACATAACCTGTCAGATAGGGAAAGACAACATTCCAATTAATCATGCCTGATCACAGACGTTTCTTTTTTATAATGCTTTAAATTTATAGCCCTCAGGTGTTGACCGATTGTCAGTTCCCATATCGTTCAAAGCACTTTAGAGGAATTAGATGAAGTAGTTGATTGGGAAAAATGTTCAAGGAGACCACACTGTAGCTTTTTGAGCACTTGACTAATGATGGTGGTGTGTCAGCTGACACAGTTAATCATAAGTATTTCACTTCTTACAGGACATTCTGTTTCTGTGATTAAGATAAACCCTGGTGATGTTACTATATATCTGTCTTATTACTTCAACTTACATTGTCAAACATAAAATACACACACATGAATGTGTTAGTCAGAAACCCTGCATTTCTACTGAAGTCTCAGTCGGATCCGGTTCCATTTTCATGATAATTGGGGCAGGAGGGTATTTGGCGGGGGCAAGCTAATACATAGGGAACTGATACAGAAGTTGATTGAATTGTACTTTCAAGCTACAGCAGTAAATGAAGGCATCAGAGCACTGATTTGAGAGCTCTTAATGATACGTCTTGAATAGTGCTCAACGTAACAGTAGTGTTATTCGTGGAGCAGTTTTAGAGGAGGAGGTGGCGAAGAAGAAAGAGGGGAGCATCTTAATCATTTGATGCCTGTGCCCTGATGCTATCTGACATGTGGGTGATTGGCACTTAGGACTTTGAGATAAGGTGTGTAGTCATATTTAGCTTTGTTGTTAAAAGTTTGTGCATGTAGGTAAGTGAAATTTAATAATAGATAATCTGTTGTTTTATACTTTTAAGTTACTATGTGATAGAAATAAACAATTAAAAGGTTGTTTTAGCAATTTTTTTTTGTTAAAATGTGGTTTGTTAACAGCTGTTGATCTTAAAATTCACTGTTTAACTTTTTTTTTTTTTTTAACCAGAGGCCAAAATATGGAATTTCTGCTTGTTTTGGGGGTGCCTGTGTACAGTAGTGATTAATGGATCATATGAAAGAAGACACTCAGCACTTTATGACTTTGTGGTTTTCTTAAGTATTTCCTTTTTTGTTTTGTTTTGTTTACCTAGCCTACAAGTTTAAAATTTTATAATTTTGTTATGGCAGTTGTATACAGTGTTTTACTATCAAAAATGCTTTAGTTGTGCTGTCCCTTTTATCTCTGTACCAATGTAATTGTGGATAGGTGTGAATTGTTTGCCCAGCAAAGGAATAGCAACCCTGTAATTCCACCATTAAGATGACAGAATGGAAATCGACTTATCGAACATTTTCAATCGGTATAAACAAAATTCATTTGTTTATACCGATTGAAAATGTTCAATAAGTCAATTTCCACTTCACCATCTTAATGTGATTGCCAGTGTATTGCGAGAAAGAGTAATTTATCAGCAATTATGTATCAGTTATGTGTAAATGTCTCCTAACACACAACCAAACATCATTATCAGTTTTAGTTCTAAATAAATCCTGTTTAGTTAGTAACTAACTTTTTGTCACATTGTAAAGCTAATTGTAAATTTTTATTGTCATTGTCGGTGTCTATTGCTTTTTCTTACATTAAAGTACTGGTGAGAATATTGCAAATCCCTTAGTTTCAATCACAGTGAACTGCTGTATTATGCACTTTGAAGGACACCAAAATGAGAAGTTATAAGAGAATATTAAGGGTCATTAAAATGATTCCATCTAATTTCTACAGGTAATAAATATCTAATTTTCTGGAACATTTTCTTCATCTTCTCTTAATATAATTACACTCATTTTCACTGCCACTATTCCATCAATATGCTGAAGAAATGCATACTCGTATTGCTTCCATGTACTTCTGCAAAGCAAATTGTTATATATTGTACATATATTCTGTTCAAATGTTTAAGTTGCATTTTTTGATTAGGTGAATAAGCATAGTAGTGTGTTTTAGTGCCACAAGATTCGCTGGCTCATTTATTTCAACTCTAATCTAAATGCAAATACTGACTATCCATTTAAACCAAGATGTCTGGAAGCAGCTCGTGGATATTAGATACCAGTGATGCTTTTTTTTTTTTTTTTTTTTTGCTCTCCTCCTTTCTTTTATTGTTTTGTAGAAATTCAATAAAGGCTGAAGGTGGCCTGTTGTGTTAAAATGGGGCCAGTGGAATTCGGTTGAAGTACTTCCAGTTAGAGACCAGGGCCAGTGTTAAATGAGTGCAACATTTATGATGAGATGCACCTTTACATAAACAAGGTTTGCAGGAGACACAATCTATGAAATCATCCTCTGGGATATGGATGATTCTTATTGTGCATATGTGTTTGTGTGCAGGTGTGTGAGTGTTAATACCACATAATAGGTTTAAAACATGGTTAGTATTGATGTTATGACTTAAGAGCAGGGAGTCACAGTGATGGGACACAGTTTGTGGACACATAACACTGGCAGAATATTGATCTTCTAGAACAGCACCTTGCTTCCTTTCTTGTAATAAAAGATGCCTGCAGGGCTCCCGAACGTATCTAACTGCAGGAATTCTGGCCATGTTTCTTGTTCTTCACTGCTTTGTATCATTTGTCAGGCTGAAAAATGTGATGTCTGCTTGATGCTCATGTTCCTGTCTATGTTGGCATTTCATATTGGCCAGCGAAGGCTCTCGCATAGTGCTGATATGGGCATTTCACACTAAAAGGGTCCATCCTTTCTCCTTCCAGCTGGCCTACCCCTCAATCTTTCCATTGCTCACCTGATAGTATGAGTGCCACCCACACATCCCTCCCAACACATACACACTCAGTTGGTCTTCAGAGATAGATCCCTAATGCAGAGAATGGTAGTAGTGTGCTTATCTAACCTTTGCTATGAATATACAGTGCTGTCCACTAATATTTGCACCCTTGCTAAATATGAGAAAAAAAGTCTGTGTAAAATTGTCTTATTTAAAATTGTTTAACCTTTTGATCTTTTGTTAAAAAAATCACAAAAATACTCTACTCTCATGGATATCAAACAATTGCAAACAAAACACAGGCATATCAAAAATATATATATATTTGTTAAATATAAGTGTGCAACAATTATTGGCACCCTTTTAGTCACTACTTTGTGCTACCTCTCTTTGCCAAGATAACAGCTCTATAGGAGTATTCTCCTATAATGCCTGATGAGGTTGGAGAATACATGGCAAGGGATCCGAGATCATTCTTCCATACAGATTCTCTCCAGATCCTTAAAATTTAGAGGTCCATGCTGGTGGACTCTCCTATTCAGTTCACCCCACAGGTTTTCCATGGGTTTCAAGTCAGGGGACTGGGATGGCCATAGCAGGACCTTGATTTTGTGGTCAGTAAACCATTTTTCAGGTTAATATTGATGCTTGTTTTGGATAATTGTAATGCTGTAAGTTCCAACCATGGCCCGTTTTAAGCTTTCTGGCAGGGGCAGTCAGGTTTTCATTTAATATCTGTTTATATTTGATAGAGTCCATGATACGATGTATCCTAACAAAATGCCCAAGTCCTTTGGCCTTAAAGAGCCACCACCATATTTAACCGTGGGCATTAGGTACTTTTTCATATGGCTACCTCTCTGTGTGCACCAAAACCACCTCTGGTGTTTATTGCCAAAAAGCTCTATTTTGGTTTCATCTAACCATAGAACCCAATCCCATTTGAAGGTGCAGTAGTGTCTGGCAAAGTGAAGATGCTTGAGTTTGTTTTTGGATGAGAGTAGAGGCTTTTTTCTAGAAAATCCTTCCAAACAACCTGTGGTGATGTAGGTGACTTCGGATTGTAGTTTTGGAGACTTTCTGACCCGAAGATGCAACTCACTTCTGCAATTCTCCAGCTGTGATCCTTGGAGATTTTTTGGCCACTTGAAACATCCTCTTCACAGTGCATAGAGACAATATAGACACGTGTCCGATTCCAGGTTGATTCATAACATTTCCAGAAGACTGGAACTTCTAAATTATTGCCCTGATGGTAGAATGGGTATTTTCAATGCTTGTGCTATTGTACTATATTTAACAAAGATATTTTTGAAAAACCTGTGTTGTTTGATATTCATTAGAGCAGAGTATTTCTGTGATTTTTTTTAAACAAAAGATCAAAAGGTTAAACAATAAAGACAATTTTTCACAGCCTTCTTTGCTCATATTTACCAATGGTGCCAATATTAGTGGAGGGCACTGTATACTAAAAGGCTAAATTCTCAGTTGACAAAAAAGCAGCAATACCAAAACATAACACACACAGAACCATAGTAACTGGTCTGTTATCAGGCAGTAGTTATAAGAAAAGAATGCACTGTGTGGTCGGAAGCGCATCTCTTTACATTTAAATAAAATATGTGGGTTTTTCAGCTCAGTTTCAGTTTCATACAAGTATTTGTCAAACACATAAAACCTAAGCTTTAAATAATGTATTTCTGAATTATAATTATCGTCCCAATCCATTTTCTCTGTTTGTTTTTTATAAATAATAAAATACAGCCTGTTCTTTCCAGTTGGTTCAAATGTAGACTCTACAAAGTATTTTGTAGACTAAATACTTCAGGCTATGCGGTTATGAGCAAATAATTAATGATTTGGGCATTGTGATGTGTTTCCAATATGAAGTGGAGTTACTGTTACTATTATGAAGTTGATTCTTTCCTTGTAATAGCACTAAAGTGGTTTATTCCTCTTACCATAGCAATTTGCTTTACTTCTGACAGTTTTAAAGTACAGACACTGGAGACTCATTTCAAATGATTGTCTCCTTACAATATCAATACACCATATAAACAATTACACACACATATTTATCTTTAAGCACTCGTGTTTATCTGGAGCGCCTGCCTTAAATGTCCCTGTGTAAGTCACTGCTATAGAAATGCATTAAATGAGCCCAGTAACATAAATCTGTGATTTGCCTTGCAGTCAGCACTACTGTTTGAGCTGGTGATTAATAGAAAATTAATCAAAACCTTCTGAACACTCAGATTCAAGAATTCAACAGCACTCTGTTATAAGCATATATGGATTTGACTTATCTCCAGTATTTGATAATGTATTGGTCATTTCACATTCACAGTTTTCTTTCTACCATAATATTTATTATGTAGAATAAAAAATAAGGTAGTATCAGTCTGAACTTTGGATTGTTTAACTGATTCAGAGTCTTTTATAGTATTTTACAGGCAACCTGGAAGCACATGCACACATACAGTACACTTGCAAGATATTCACCAATATTTATATTTAGATCAATTATTCATGTCTCATTTGCATTAGGACATTCATATTAGAGGGGTATCAGGGAGAGAGCCCAATTAGCACATTTTGAACTCACTCGTGATGCCACAAGCTAAGTGCTTTGCTTGTGCTGTTTGCTATAATAGTGCCTCCATTATATGACAGTGTTCACTCTTAAGAACGCTGCCCATTCTATGGTTCTGCATTGCTTCTATAACATAATTTTTTTGCAAGCATGCTATCTATATGGCTACTTAAAGCCCAGATGGTGTGTTAGTTTCAGGAGCAAATGTGACTTAAAATGGGAAGCGAGCAACGCTGAAAACACAACTGTGGTGGTTGACTTTGCACTATGTAATATTAAAGTTTAATGAATACTACACTGCCTAAGGTGGTGCTTCTGCACCAGATAAACTTTAATATTTGTTAGATCAAAGTAGGATGGAATCAATACAGCATAACAGAAACATGAACAATCCTGGAAACAACAACATCAATGCACTATATATGTGAATGAATTCTAAGTTAAGATATATGGTGCAAGCCTAAGCAACTGATATGAACTGATATGAACCTGTTTGAAAATAGATGAGACAGCATTCAATTCCAGCTGAACCACTTACACACACACACACACACACACACACGCACTCACACACACATTTTGTATTTTCTCTTTAACTGTATTAATAGTGGAAGAGTTGATGCAGACAAGCACAAAAATGTGATTTTTTTCCATTAAATGAGCAAATTTTGATTAAGTACACTGTTTAACACAATTGCTGTATGACTAGACTTAATACAAGGGAAAAAATTCCAGTCATTTGAACATTGTTTATTTTGTAATTTATATAATCCATTCAAAGTAAACACTTTTAGCAACTCCAGGAGCAATTATGTAGTGTTCTATATGTGATATGGTCCAATAAGCATTATGAATAAATAATGAGTGGAATTTTAACTTAGAGAAAGGCCTGATTAATTATTTAAACTCCAAAATGGATTTACCATTTTACCACAAATGAATGATAGCTTAACAGTACTGAAAACGGATAAAATATAGCATATTGTGTCAAGCAAGATAAGCAGTGGTGGAAAAATTATGTACATATTTACTACATTTGGTAGAAGCAAGATTTAATTTCACCACAAAGAAAATAAGTCTCCACTAAGGGATAATGAATCTCCAAGAGCCAAACTGAACTTTCATTATTTACAGACCATAATGTGTTCTATAACCTACAAACAGTAATAACCATGCAGTATTGGTCTCAGAGTAACGTCTGGGTTACCGCATGTAACCCTGTTCCCTGAGAAGGGAACGAGACGTTGCATGAGCTTTACACTGTGGGAATGCCTCTGCGCGTGACTGGTATCTGAAGTCTGTGTAAAATCATGCCAATTTATGGCTTGCTGTGGTCAGGTGACATGGCATTTTGCGTATCAAGTGACTATAAAATGGTACCTGTAAACCACGTCATCAGCTTCTCTTTGTCTGAAGCAAAGACACAATTACATGCATACCCCAGTATGACAAAGCTACGCAACACCTCGTTCCCTTCTCAGGGAACAGGGTTACATGCATAACCCAAATGGTCCCTTTCAAAGGGAACTCAACATTGCATGAGCTTCATGCTGTGGGAATGAATATACCCACTCCGTCATGCTGAGGATTTGGTCTGTCCAAAAAGGTCTGTGTCTGTGGGTCACTTCAAGATCCTAAATCAAACTGTAATGCCGAATGAATGTGTGCGACGTAGACCACCTTGCCGCAGCACACACATCCTGTAAGTGTACGCCTTAGATAAAGCCTTTGAGGAGGTAACACCCCTAGTGAAATGAGCCCTTTTTCAATTAAATTATTATTTTTTTGTATAGCGCTTTTAACAATGGACATTGTCTCAAAGCAGCTTTACAGAAACATATAAACACAGGATACAGATTTTAAGTGTGTGAATTTATCCCTATTCAGCAAGCCGGTGGTGATGGTGGCAAGGAAAAACTCCCTAAGATGATATGAGGATGAGCTTGAAAGGAACCAGACTCAGACGGGAACCCATCCTCATCTGGGTAACAAATGCCCAGAGATGTAACAAGACCAAGCACCTCATAAGCAATAGACATTGCTTCCACTATACAAATAGAGATGTGCTGCTTTGATACAGCATCACCACTACTGTCACTGCCAAGCAGACCAGCAACTGCTCTGACTTATACCGCTGGCCGGATTGGTGAACGCAAGTACAAAGAGCCTGTACTGAACACAGTAGGTGCAATCTTTCTCATTCTGGTGTTAGGAATGGAGGAGGGCAGAAAGCCTGCAACACTTCTGGCTGGGAAGCAGACGTCGGCACTTAGGAAATAATATGGCCAAGGATATAGGGAGGCCTTGGCTAATCCAGAGACAAAGTCAAGGCAGGAAGGGGCAACAGAGATGTCATGGCCAGCAAAAAGAGCTACCTTTAGGGTCAGAAACTTCTCCGAAGTTGACTCTAAAGGCTCAAATGGGGCATGTGGCAGACCTTCCAGGACCACAGAAAGGTCCCAGGAATGTATGTGTGGTCTGTAGATTCTCCTCAGCCCTCTGAGGACTTTCCTGGGACCTTTCTGACCTTTCTAAACCTTGAAGTTAGAGGATGTTGCCTCACAGAGGCGCCATCTATAGGGGTGTGGCTGGCCAAAATGGTGGCTATGTATACCCTAATTGTAGAAGGAGCCAACCCTGTTGAGAAACGTTCCTGTAAGAACTCCAGGACTGTAGCTATTGCACAGTTTACTGGGTCTAACTGACATTCCTCACACGACAATACAAGAAGTTGCTCTAGCATTTAGCATGGTCTCTACAATCTCAGTTGAGAGACGAGAATCTATGAACTGTTGCCCCTCACGGGCCAGACTCACAGTTTCCATAGTTCTGGCTGAGGGTGATAAATCAGCCCTCTGGTTTGAGACAATAGATCCCGGTGAAGGGGAATCCCCCAGGGAGTACTGTCCAGCAGAGATATTATCTCAGAGAACCATATTTGAGCTGGTCAATAAGGTGCTACTAGCCTCCCTCACAATTCAGCAGGTCTGCCTGGTAGGCCTGCAACACTGCCATTGTATGCAGAGACCCACAAGCAAGACCCACTGCCGCATAGGCTTTGCCAACCAACGCCGAGGTTTTACATGGCTTGAATAGCAAAGCTGGACCCCCTAATTTTGCTGCTGTCAATAGAGAGAGGTAGCTCGAAGCTGATGACGTGGTTTACAGGCGTCATAATTTGGTGTGATTTTATACAGACGTCAGATAACGATCACGCACAGAGGCATTCCCACAGCATGAAGCTCTCGCAACATTGAGTTTCCAAAGGGAACTGAACACATTTTAATTCCACCATAGATTTTTTTTTTAATAACACACACCAATACTATATTGTATTTTTTTCCAGAGACAAACCTCATAGTTCTTATTTATGTTTTTAATTTCCTTTAATAATTCAACTCTTATAGTGTTTAAAATACCATATATTCTAAAGTAAAGAAAACAAACAGGCTCTAAGGATCCTTAAACCCACAGTCTGGTTCTTGTAAATGTTTCCACTCATTCGGAACACGAGCAGGACTGTGGAAATGTCTATAGCACAATATGCCATTAATAAATAATTTTCTTCAAGGATTCAACTAGACTACCAACACAGTGGTGGCCAGAGATGTCAGCTTATGATAAGAGTACTTTTTCTGCCCAGTAATATGTCACTGAAGATTTGTCACCTGCGCCGTGTGATAGTCACCATATAAAAATTTATACCATATTTCATCAACCAATTTTACTTTCTTCAGTCATTCTTTTCCAGTTCAGACCAGCTTTGAAGGCTGAAATGAAAATGTGGCATACTATGAAGTGAGCAATGGATGACTTGCATTTTTTGCAGAATATTTTTTATATATATACAGTGAGGGAAAAAAGTATTTGATCCCCTGCTGATTTTGTACGTTTGCCCACTGACAAAGAAATGATCGGTCTATAATTTTAATGGTAGATTTATTTGAACAGTGAGAGACAGAATAACAACAAGAAAATCCAGAAAAACGCATGTCAAAAATGTTATAAATTGATTTGCATTTTAATGAGGGAAATAAGTATTTGACCCCCTCTCAATCAGAAAGATTTCTGGCTCCCAGGTGTCTGTTATACAGGTAACGAGCTGAGATTAGGAGCACACTCTTAAAGGGAGTGCTCCTAATCTCACCTTGTTACCCGTATAAAAGACACCTGTCCACAGAAGCAATCAATCAATCAGATTCCAAACTCTCCACCATGGCCAAGACCAAAGAGCTCTCCAAGGATGTCAGGGACAAGATTGTAGACCTACACAAGTCTGGAATGGGCTACAAGACCATTGCCAAGCAGCTTGGTGAGAAGGTGACAACAGTTGGTGCGATTATTCGCAAATGGAAGAAACACAAAAGAACTGTCAATCTCCCTCGGCCTGGGGCTCCATGCAAGATCTCACCTCGTGGAGTTGCAATGATCATGAGAACAGTGAGGAATCAGCCCAGAACTACACGGGAGGATCTTGTCAATGATCTCAAGGCAGCTGGGACCATAGTCACCAAGAAAACAATTGGTAACACACTACGCCGTGAAGGACTGAAATCCTGCAGCGCCCGCAAGGTCCCCCTGCTCAAGAAAGCACATATACATGCCCGTCTGAAGTTTCCCAATGAACATCTGAATGATTCAGAGGACAACTGGGTGAAAGTGTTGTGGTCAGATGAGACCAAAATGGAGCTCTTTGGCATCAACTCAACTCGCCGTGTTTGGAGGAGGAGGAATGCTGCCTATGACCCCAAGAACACCATCCCCACCGTCAAACATGGAGGTGGAAACATTATGCTTTGGGGGTGTTTTTCTGCTAAGGGGACAGGACAACTTCACCGCATCAAAGGGACGATGGACGGGGCCAAGTATCGTCAAATCTTGGGTGAGAACCTCCTTCCCTCAGCCAGGGCATTGAAAATGGGTCGTGGATGGGTATTCCAGCATGACAATGACCCAAAACACACGGCCAAGGCAACAAAGGAGTAGCTCAAGAAGAAACACATTAAGGTCCTGGAGTGGCCTAGCCAGTCTCCAGACCTTAATCCCATACAAAATCTGTGGAGGGAGCTGAAGGTTCGAGTTGCCAAACATCAGCCTCGAAACCTTAATGACTTGGAGAAGATCTGCAAAGAGGAGTGGGACAAAATCCCTCCTGAGATGTGTGCAAACCTGGTAAACAACTACAAGAAACGTCTGACCTGTGTGATTGCCAACAAGGGTTTTGCCACCAAGTACTAAGTCATGTTTTGCAGAGGGGTCAAATACATATTTCCCTCATTAAAATGCAAATCAATTTATAACATTTTTGACGTGTGTTTTTCTGGATTTTTTTTGTTGTTGTTGTTGTCATTCTGTCTCTCACTGTTCAAATAAATCTACCATTAAAATTATAGAATGATCATTTCTTTGTCAGTGGGCAAACGTACAAAATCAGCAGGGGATCAAATACTTTTTTCCCCTCACTGTATATATAAATGAAACTTTATAATTTATATAACTCAGTTAACTTCTATAATAGTCTGTCCTCTATGACAACTTCTGTAATTGTGTGTATTTTATGACAAAATTTACTACTTATTCTACTAATTTTCTGTTGTGTTGTAAGCATATTTGAATGAGTTTTGTCCGTATTGAGCTATCACGCGTGCAGGTTCTTCACAGCCTGGGTAGTATACAGTTCCCTCAACTAATATTGGCACCCTTGGAAAATATGAGCAATGAAGGCTGGAAAATTGTCTTTATTTTTTAACCTTTTCATCTTTTGTTTTAAAAAAATTACAAAAATAATCTGGTTTCTTGGAAAATATGGTTAGTTGGTTATTCAAACGAGGACTTTCTGTTTTAATTAAAATGTTGATTGTATATTTATATGAAGCTTGTGTGTACTGTAATGGAGAACTAAGCTCAGTGGATACCTATAACACCAAAACAGTTTGTTGATCATTTGACTGTGTTTGTGTTTGTTAAATATAATTTTCCCTCATGTTTATATATTTTTTTAAATATTCATTTCAAAAATTAAACACAAAGCTGATTTTTTTTTTTTATAATGTACTAAAACGCTATAACTTATCCAGGCACTAACTTAAATATTGACAATGAAAGAAAGTTTTGATGCTTTGAACCAAATAGATCCTTGTTGCACCAGCTCTGTCCTTGAGTACTCTATATGCAAGGACAGTTGCATTCACTCCTGATTGCATTAAATAGTTGGTCTCACACACCCAGTGAGCCTAAAGTGGACCAGTTGACCTTGGATTTGCAGGGAATTTGGGATGAGCATGAATCAGCCATTTTCCACTGGTTGTTAAACATAGGTTTGATTTGAAAATAGACCTTGGCAAGCTTCTCTCTCTCTCTCTCTCTCTCTCTCTCTCTCTCTCTCTCTCCCTGTCTCTCTCTCAAATATTTTAAATAGTCATCTTTTTTCAAAGAAATGGTACTTTGGACAAGCACTAGAAACATGGATTGAGCTGTGCAAGAAATTGGTTTCCTGATTTTTATGATAAAAAAATGATGATGCTGTATGATCTTCTGTCACAAACATGGTGCATGAGGCATGGTGGTGCAGTGGGTAGCATTACCACCTCACAGATCCAGTAAAGATATATTTTCCTAGGGCCCAAGGGACACTAATGCATAAAAATTGGGGCCCAGTGTATTATGGCTCTAAAATCTACCCAAGCATATCTTTTAGCTATACTCTACTGGACTTACCAGCAGGTCCAAGTACTGAAATCAATCCATATTAATTCATCTATGAACTGTCCTTATACTGTACCACAGACCTTGTCAACTGATCATGCTTTTAGCTCTTCGCCTGTCATTGATGACATAGACAGATACAGCATACTGTAAATTCATCCAGGTTACATTATATTTCAAAT
Source organism: Ictalurus furcatus (assembly GCF_023375685.1). Taxonomy (NCBI): domain Eukaryota; kingdom Metazoa; phylum Chordata; class Actinopteri; order Siluriformes; family Ictaluridae; genus Ictalurus; species Ictalurus furcatus. The sequence continues at coordinate 18,493,976 of NC_071267.1, forward strand.
CATGCATGTCTGTACACTTAACACAAACCCATTTTATTGATCAATTTAAATACATAATTCACAAGTTATATCTAAGTGGCCACTTTAGTAAGTAGGTCTGTGCCAAGCAGTGAATCATAGAAGACTTAATGTGGCTGGATGTGGTATGTGTAAATGTGTAGACAGAGGTGAACCTAGGTAAAATGGCAAGAGAAAAGGAAGACAAACATTAAGTGGACAGTTGTGAACATATACTGTATTTCTGAATCTCATAGAACCATGTTATATTTAGGGTCATATACACAGCAGATCCATAAGCACATACTTAGACTTTTTTCTTTCTTCAAGCTAAGTAAAGTGTTGCTATTTTGAGATAGGGAGTCAACCACCTGTATATCTGCCATCTGTATTTATATTTTTCTCTAACATCTGATTTTATGTTCTTGAAATATCCCTCTATCCCTCCTTCTAATGAAATTTCCTTTATGTAACTTGAACAGACATTGGAACAACAAATATTTTCTCTTGTGCTTTATAGGCTGTTAAGCATACTGATATTGACCGAAAGGAAGGCAGGGAGGATGTTTCTGAATTAGTTTCATGTTATTGTATTGAAATGTGAGCATCACAAACAAAGTAATGGCATCCTACCCCATCCTTTATGTACTAATTAAATTCCTGTAGGCAGAAGTTTATGTTTTCCCTGCTCATGTTTGATTGGTTCCAGATAACTTACCAAGAAAAAAAACTATCGATAATCGTCATCAAACACTAGTCTATAATTAAAATTAGTGTAAATCTGCTATGAAATTATGTTGCCAAGAGAGCTGTTTATAAATACAGACAATTTAAACCAATTTAATTTGTTTGTCTGGTCATTGGACATATTTGCTTAGATGATAGCTCATTATCCATTAAGTATGTGTCTATGTATGGGAATGAGACATCAGTGTTTAAGACCTTTTGGCTTGGGGAAGTGACTTATTGTCACATTGTGAATATTTATGGCTCAGCTTGGCTGCTTCAATTTGACTGAGCAGATGTGTGATACATACTGTACACTACTGACTACTGAAATACAACCTTGCCGCAGAGGTGACAGCAAGCATCATGGTTTTGTGGGGATTGTGTTTTCAATTAACAGGAAGTTCTTCTTACATTTCATCCATTAAAACCTGCCCCAAGATAACAGTCATGCTCTTTAATGATACTCGATATCTGGCAAATCAAGGCTCCTTAAGGTGTGCTTCCTGGACTGCTGTTTATCTTATTATTTGTTTAATAACTAAGAACTGATTAGTGTGCATCACAGCTCTCAATTTGCTCAGTTGCAAAATAATGAAATGGTATCAATTCTGATGTCTCTGCTCCATTAACCATAGCTCATTTTTTGAGCATTTTCACTTCCTTTACTACTAAGTTTCTAACACTGCTAGCACTACAGGAATTCATATATGCCATATCTATTTCTTTTTTCCTGGCACATCCAATATATAGTTTAATGCTTTGCATCTCAAAATTATTGCAAGGTAATTGATTTCCTGTGATATGGAAATATATGCAAACTGAAGACACTTTGGGTCATCCCCCCCCCTCGGTCCTCTAAGTACAATAATCAAGTAGCACATTAGCCTGAGGCCATTCAATTGTAATCATACTGCTACTTATTAAAGCCAAAATAATTCAGGCGATAATATGACATAACTACCTTAATCACACAGAGAGAACTCCAAGACCCATGCAAATCCCTTAATAACCATGAAAATGCCTTTGTCAATGAATTGGCCTTTCAAGATCCCTGTCAAATATGAGATTATTTGTAATACTTGCAATGACATTTTCCTGATTAAAAATGATGGTGTCCTTTTGAATGGGAAGTAGGTCAGATGCATTTAGAAAAATACATACTTTTACAGTTTGCATACTTTGATATGCCAGCATGAAGGTCAGTTAATTATCAGGCGCGTAGTGAAATTAGTCAGGCATATTACAGAAGGAGAAAATCATAAAGCCCAGTCTGGGGCTGAGGACAGGTGCAGAGAGACCTGGGGTTTTGCCTTTAAATTGTTTAACATGAACATTCATGACAGTTCTGGACACAGCCCGTCATATGTGAACTCTTTGGAGGAAACTCATTTATTTGATTGACAGTTTTCACATCATGTGGGATTTGTGTATTGCTACAAATTTGCATATTTTGCAATGTGGGGAGTCCTACTGAAGTGATTCCATTTCTCAGAAGCCTTTGTACTGAAGGTGGATGCTTGGGAAAAGAGGCCACACTTTTCCCACTTCTATGTGTTGTCTATGTCACAATTCAGACAAGAGCCGGGTTCTTCTTCCCACCATTGATTTTAGCTTGTGTTAATCTGCATTTTGGTGAGTCCTGCATTCTGTTATTCAGAGAAGGTCAATATCTCTCTCATCCTTTTTGCTACATTCTTCACTTCAGAGAGTCCTATTGAAATATCGAGTAGCTCAGTTGGAATTCTTACAATAGCGTTAAAAGGCTTTTTGGCAAAGTTCTATTCTGATATCTCAGCTCTATTAAGACATCTTCACTCAGGTATGACTTAGTAAGAAAGGAAACTCTCAAATAATGGCAGTGAAGTACACAAAGATGCTCTCACAGTGTTGTATAAAAAAGTAAGTGAAATCTATCTTGCTAAAAATAATCTTGAAATTAGAAGGTAGGTTCACTTTCACACCACAAATGAGAAAATCTATACTATACATTTTTAATGTTTATTACATAGTATATAAGCATACCTAATGCATTTACAGCTCATACTAAATCTATCTAAGGTTTATTCCAAATAATATTCCAAAATGATTAAGATTTCTCACAGCTACATTTGGCAATGATACCATGGTGTGCAGGTCATTTTAATAGCTGCCATAGATGCTAAACAGTAAACCAAGTTCACTCTTCAATGGAACAATTAGATGAAAAATTGGAATCTGTCTTGTAAAATTCTAATTGTTAGCACGCTCTCTTACGTGTGTATGATGTGTGCATATGTGATAATTATTGCGGATTGATGAAAAGGCATTGATTAAAAATGGAAAAAAAAATGGAATGGAAAAGAATCTCTCTGTCTCAGTCTCTCAAACACACACACGCGCACACACACACACACACACACACACAACAGTGATTCCCCATGTGATTTTTGCCACATTTTATTTATTTTTTTTTACCTGTTTAGCTAAACTATATTTGTTCTTTCTCAGTTTGACTACTGAATCATTTTGGTTACTTTAGTGTTCATGATGCTTCATAGTAGTCATTGCTTTGCATTATTATAATAATAGTTCTCAGTGTGTGACTGTGTGTGAAAAATGGGGCAACACTGGTGGCAGAAGCCATAGTGTAGGTATACCAGAAACTACACAGACATACACACACACACACACACATACACACACACACCACCACCACCACTACGATCAAGGGATAATGACATGCATACCAGCAACTTCTGCAACATTCATGAATACATTCATCCAAACACCCCTGGGATGACATACAGAGACCTATACTCTCTACCCTCCCCTGTTTCCTTCTTTCCTGTACTGTAATGTTATACCGAATTGTGGCAAGGAGCAGAGCTCTACTTCTTATAAAACCAGCAGCACTGATTCAGCCCAAGGAGAAATGGAAATGGGCTTTCTTTGTGTAGATGTGTGCAAGATTAAAATATAAGTAGCACTGCCTGAAAATGTGTAAGAGACACAGGAGTTACAGAGACATTAATCACATGTATTACATTACTACTTTGGGGTCATTTATGGTGAAAGCTAGTTGCAATATAATTTTGCTTGCAATATACAGTATGGTATTTATGTATTATATTACACCCAAAGGTTGATACTCAATTTTACAGGAAAATTGGACTGGCTTTGCCATTGTTCATTTTAACAGATAATTTGTTTATTTAGTTTTAGTCTTAGTGTTTTGACCAAAATATATAATATATTTAGTTACTGTTACTTTTAATCAAATTACTACAGCAACCACTAACTGCTTTATCCTGGTCAGGGTTGTGTTGGATCCAGACCCACTTGGTAACACGGCACAAGGCAGAAGAATTCAACTGTTCATTGCAGAGGACCATGCACACACACATTCACACCTATGGGCAAATTAGCATAGCCAATCCACATAATCTGCAGGCTTTGGATAATGAGAGGAAACCTGAGAACCCAGAGGAAACCCACATAAACACAAAAACGTCTGGGTTACGCATGTAACCCTGTTTCCTGAGAAGGGAACAAGACTGTGGAACGAGACACTGTGGGAAGCGCCCTCACGTTTGGCATCTGAAGTCTGGTAAAATCATGCCTATTTATAGGCCTGTTGTGATCAGGTGATGTGGCATAACACACGTCTCGTGACGATAAAACAGTACCTGTAAACCACATCCTCAGCGTCTCTCTGTCTGAAGCGCAGACACAATTTACAGGCATACCCCAGTATGACAAAGCTACACAATGCCTCATTCCCTTCTCAGGGAACAGGGTTACATGTATAACCCAGATGTTCCCTTTCAAAGGGAACTCAACATTGCGTGAGCTTCACGTTGTGGGAATGAGTATACCCACTCTGTCATACTAAAGGTATGGCCTGTCACAGAGGCTCTATCAATAGGGACATGACTAGCTGAAATGGTGGCCACATAGACCCTAATTGTAGAAGAAGCCAACCTTGCCAAGAAACGTTCCTGTAATAACTCCAGGACTGCCACCACTGTGCAGTTTACTGGGTCTCACTGACGTTCTTAGCGTTAAACATGGTATCTACAACCTCGGTTGAGGGACTAGAATCTATGAGCTGGTGCCCCTAAGGTGCCAGACTCACAGTTTCCTAGTTCTGGATGAGGGTGATAAATCAGCCTTCTGGCTTGAGACTATATCATTTGGAGACAACATTATTTGTTTCTCGGATATATTATCTCAGAGAAGCAAATTTGAGCAGGCCAATTCGGTGCTACTAGCAGCAGGTGTAGCACGATCTTGGCAAACTCTCGCTAGCACCTGTGGGAGCAGAGCAATCGGCATTCACAATGGCATTCAGCTCTGACCTTTTTGGACAGAACCAGTGGACCAGGCATTAATGGCTGTAAAGCCCCCTCCCTCAGAGAAAGAGGTACATGTTCTATGTCTCCTTTGTCCAAGAGAGATCTACTTCCCAGGCTAACATCAGGCTCTGCATTGTGCTGACTATTGTTGTGAGCTGGGTGGATGGGGGTCGAGCTATGAACTGGACCTGGAAGACCTTTCTAGGACAGAACCAATGGAGATGTAGTTTCCAAGGAACTAGTTTCCACGCTGCCAGATGGTCTTTAACATTAACTTTCCACATTTTGTTGGAGAGAAAGCAAGCAAATGTCTCTCCCCCTCTGTAATAACATGACAGCAGGGAGTAACCCACTTTCTGAACTCTCTAAAGCTCATTCTGATATATATATATATATTCACAGTGGGGGAAATAAGTATTGAACACCTCAACATTTTTTTCAGTATGCTGAAGGTGGTGGAGGCGCTTGCGAGCTACCTCTCTCCATTGACAGCAGGTAATTTAGGGGGGTCGGTTTTGCCTTCCAAGCCATGTAAGGCCACCTTGGAGTTGGCAGGCAAGGCCTATGCAGCAGCGAGTCTCACTTGTGGGTCACTGCATACAATGGCAGTGTTACAGGCCTACTAAGCAGACCTGCTGAGTGTGCTCAACACTGGGGAGGAAACTGGGCCTGAAGCAGTGGCAGAGCTGCACCGTGCCATGGATTTGGCATCATATTGGCCGTTCAGTGGGTAGCTTGGTTGCGGTGGACAGGCACCTATGGCTCATCTATGGGGGACAAAAATAAGGTCTCCTTGCTGGACGTCCCTGTTCAACCATGCCCCTTCGGCAGCATGGTTAATGCCATCACGAGAGGTTTCGTGAAGCAAAACAGCAAATGGCGGTGGTCAACCAGTACATTCCCCATCGTGTGAAGTTCGCCCAGGCATCCATGGGTGGAGCACAGGCCAGCGCTAGTGCGAGGGAGGCACAGAAGGCAAGTGTGGTAGCCTGCCTCCCCCCACAGAGAGCCAGGGGTCCTGGGCAGCTGCAGTCGCAGCCTGCTAACAGGCCTGATCTGACAATGATCATAAAGGCCAAGCAGAGAAAGAAGGAGCGATCCTGATGGGCCATGGAGGGACATATCAGGGGACATGAGATTGTTAGGGCAGATAGCCCCCAAGACCTCCCCTAGTTTTCAGTCTTCTCACAGGGAAATGAAAATCTGATGCTTTACCTCCAACAGAATATGAAAAAGATAATGTCGCTAAAAGACCATCTGGCAGCGAGGAAACTACTGCCAAATGTGTCTCCATGGGTTCTGTCTACCATAGAAAAGGGTTACCAGGTCCAGTTCAGAGCTCGATCCCCCCCAGGTTCAGAGGTGTGCTCACCACAGTAGTCAGCACAGAGCAGAACCCGACATTAGTGCAGGAAGTAAAATCCCTCTTGGACAAAGGGGCCATAGAACATGTACCCCGTTCCCTAGCCATTCTTAATATTGCCTTGGCTTTTGGAATCGTTTGCCTGTCCCAATATTCTTTTCTTTTGTTATAAAACCACAATCTACATTTGCATATATATATATATATATATATATATATATATACACACACACACACACACACACACACACACACACACACATGCATATATATATAATTGTTAGTTATATACAAGGTGGGGGAATTAAGTATTGAACCCATCAACATTTTTTTTCAGTGAATATATTTCCAGTGAGGTTATTCACATGAACTTTTCACCAGACATCAGTTTTAACTCAAGTTAATACTGCAAATGCAAATATAAAGAATTCACAACATTAAAGTCCATAAATAAAGTTTGTGTAATAATGTGTAAAGTGGAATGACACAGGAAAAAGTATGGAACTCGCTAATAAAAAAGGAATCTCTCCAAGGCAAGGAACCAGCTGAAATCTGTAAGTACTTAGAAAATAATTATACCTCCTATCTGTGCAAATTAATATGAGCTGGGTTAGTACATTGATGGTCTATGAAAAGGCTTTTCATTACCAAGGTGTCACACAAGAAACATCTCATGATGGGTAAAAGCAAAGAGCTCTCCCAAGACCTTCACAACCTTATTGTTGCAAAACATATTGATGGAATCGGATACAGGCATATTTAAAAAAAAAACAGAATCTTCCAGTAAGCACCATTGGGGCCAATATCCACAAGTTGAAGCAAAATCACTCCATCATCAACCGGCCATGCACAGGAGCTCCTTGCAAGATTTCTGACCAGGAAGTCAGAAGAATAGTCAGAAGAGTAGCGCAAGAGCCAAGGACCACTCAGAAAGAGCTCCAGAATCAATTGGAGGCAGCAGGTACCACAGTCACAGAGAAAACAATAGGCAATGCTCTCCACCGCCATGGCCCCTATGCACGCTCACCTCGCAAAACTCCATTACTAAAGAGAAGGCATGTCGAAGCTCGTTTAAAGTTTGCTACAACTCATTTGGACAAGCCTATGAAATACTGGGATAGTGTAGCCTGGTCAGATGAGAGCAACATTGATCTTTTTAGCTGTTATACTACACACCATGTGTGGAGAAGAAATAGCACTGCACATCACCCTTAAAACACTATACCGACAGTGAAGTTTGGAGGTGGAAGCATCATGGTGTGGGGATGTTTTCCATCACATGGTACTCGCAGACTTCATATAAATGAAGGAACGATGAATGGAGCCCTTTACCGGGAGATACTTGAGAAGAATCTGCTGCCATCCACCAGGATGATGAAGATGAGACATGGGTGGACCTTCCAGCAGGACAGCGATCGAAAGCATACTGCAAGGGACACTCTCAATTGGTTTCAAAGAAAAAAATCAAGGTGTTAGAATGGTCCAGTCAATCACCTGACTTGAATCCAATTGAACAAGATTTAAAGACAATGTTTAGAAGAATGAGCCAAAAATCACACCTGAATACTGCAGCCGATAAATTTCTTCACACAGGAAGCACCTTGAAGCTGTCATTACAAACAAAAGCTTCTCAACTAAGTATTAAATAAACTTCAGTTAGCGTGTTCAATAATTTTTTTCTTTGTCATTATTACACATAATTTCATTTATGGACTTTAATGTTTAGATTTCTTTATACGTGTGGATTTCTTGAGTTAATACCAAAGTCTAGTGAACATTTCATGTGAATAGCCTCATTGGAAATATATTTACTGAAAAAAATGTTGATGCCTTCAATACTAATTTCCCCCACTGTATATATCCTGATACAATAATGGAATGAAAGCATAGACAATTTCACGGTACTGAACTAGGCCATTACCATTACTGAACCATTACCACCAGCCACCCAGCTCAGACTAAATATGTACAGCTGTATTTCATCTGTTCTATTGTCTATGTATGATTGTTAATGTCTATATTGGATATAATATCTTAAATATCTTATCCCTCACTTTTTTCCTGCTGTACCAAGTCAGGCTGGCTAGTTTAACATTCATTTACACATTTCCTCAGTCATATATTTCCCTTTACTTTAAGGATTCATTTTCTAGTTGAAAAATATAGGATTTTCAGCTTGAGATTATTTGCTATTATGGTTAAAGTCAGCGAAAAGCAACCTTATAGTATGCATATTGCGAATTTGGTAAAATTAGAGCAATTTCTTATTGATGGTTCTTACTGCCTCAATGAAATATTGCTTAATAATGTTTTGCTTTATTCCTTATCATCATTAATTGGCTGGTTAGTTTTAAATTGAATTTGAGCATGAACCCCATTGGCTGTATAGTAACAAGCAATGTGAAGACCCAAGCCTTTTGCAGTCTTTCCATGTGAATTTCTTTGTACAAGTGTTGACTAATTGATTGGCTCATGCATTGATTACCTCCACAAACACAAGCCACCCAACTCACAGCCTAAATATGAGCAGCAGTATTTTGTTTGCTGTATTCTCTCTGTATAATGATTGATGGCTGTATAGAATATAGAAAATCTTTTGCTTCATTGATTTGTTGTTCTGAAACAGAACTCAGTCAGTTTGTCATTCTTTCATGCTCTTTCAATATTGTATAGAGCGTACGCATTGACGTCACTTTTTCGCCGGAACACCCTCCATTGGCCAGACCGAGTGGCAAAACATCCAGCAAAATGGCTGGTTTTAATAGGGGAATCTGCAAAAAAAAATAGTATAACTAACAATTATCAGCTTAAATTAAAGGCAGTTGGACTTGACAGTGACCCTTACAACTTGCCCAAGAACCTGTGGTCCATTGACGTTGGCATGTGGCCAGAAATCGGTTTTCCCCGACACCTGAAGCTTGAAGATGTACAAGAGCCTTGATGCTTGGAAATACTTCAAGGTGAGATTTTTTGGAGAAATGAAAGTGACAATAACACCAATAAACTTTCTGGTTGTATGTGTCACGATTCCCCCTTGAAGCAGTGTGCTCTAAGCGCAAATGCGCGAGCACCTGCTTTTCCACTGTCGACCGTAGTGACATTGGGACACGTGTGTTTTGTTTATGTTTGTCATGTCTCCTCCCTGTTCCGTCATTGGCTGGGAATTCACATGGGTCTGTATTGCTCCCAGCTGATAGCAGTTTACACGCTAATCATGTCCGCATATATACCATGCGCTTCCCAGCACACAACGCGGAAGATTAATAAGTTGTAAGTAAATGTTTAGCGTTAGTTTAGTTCGCGTCATAGTCATAGGATAGAATCTTCCGCCTTAACATGGATGCAGCAGGAGGACTAGAGAGAAGGCACGCCACAGCAACCAGGAAAATCGTAGGACAATACCGCATCGGGGAACGCTCGGATTACTGGCCGCATTTTTCATGCGTGCAATTTCCCCAAAGGTACGCCATTGAATTGCCGCCAGAGACAGCGGGATTGGGGAGCTACCTGCTGGAGTTTCTCTTCAGCTGCCAGGAGTATTTCTGCAGCTTGGCGGTTCCCAAGCCTACTAAGAGAGAGTGGATCGGGTTCCTGGTGTCCAGGTTTTGCGGCCCGGCCCGTGACTGGGCGGAGCTACTGGTGAGTGCTGGGTCGCCAGCCCTCCATGATGTAACTCAGTTTACAGAGCTGTTTATGGAGGAGTTTTCACAGCCTGGACAACTTCGTGGTCTTGATTTACTGGGGTGGAGAGTCAATGGACAGCCCCAGGTGGACCCACCATTCAACCTCTATTATGAGGAGATGGACAGGGCAGTAACCAGCGATCCACTTCAGTTTCCGGTCAACACGGGGGCGAAATCCCCGAGATGTATGACCAAGGGCTGCGGGAGAGAGACTCCGCTTCAATGTCCCACTTGCAGGAAGCTGGGCCTCCAGGAAGCTTTCTTCTGCTCTCAGGAATGCTTCAAGAGCAGCTGGCGGGAGCATAAGAAACTCCACCGGAGAGCCCATGCAGAGACCCAGCCCGGGACCGACAGGGTGACCTCAGAGCTTGAACCTGAGCCCCACGAGGTGGGCTCACCCGCCGAGCTCCAACAAAAGGTCCAAGTCCAAGTCAAGTCTCACGTCCCTGATATCCAAGTCAAGTCTCACGTCCCTGAGATCCAAGTCAAGTCTCACGTCCCTGAGATCCAAGTCAAGTCTCACGTCCCTGAGCTCCAAGTCAAGTCTCACGTCCCTGAGCTCCAGGTCCAGCCTCCAGTCCCTGAGCTCCAGGTCCAGCCTCCAGTCCCTGAGCTCCAGGTCCAGCCTCCAGTCCCTGAGCTCCAGGTCCAGCCTCCATTCCCTGAGATCCAAGTCAAGCCTCCAGTCCCTGAGATCCAGGTCCAGCCTCCAGTCCCTGAGCTCCAAGTCAAGCCTCCAGTCCCTGAGATCCAAGTCAAGCCTCCAGTCCCTGAGAACCAGGTCCAGCCTCCAGTCCCTGAGCTCCAGGTCCAGCCTCCAGTCCCTGAGCTCCAGGTCCAGCCTCCAGTCCCTGAGCTCCAGGTCCACCCTCCAGTCCCTGAGCTCCAGGTCCACCCTCCAGTCCCTGAGCTCCAGGTCCACCCTCCAGTCCCTGAGCTCCAGGTCCAGCCTCCAGTCAGGAAGGTCCAGGTCAAGTCTCACGTCCCTGACGCCCAAGCCAAGCCTCCAGGCTCTGACGCCCAAGCCAAGCCTCCAGGCTCTGACGCCCAAGCCAAGCCTCCAGGCTCAGAGGCCCAAGCTCTGCTAATATCTCAGCCTAAGGACCAAATGCTGCTCACGCCCAAGTCTACCGACCCGGTTGCCCCAGTTCAACCCACTGACACGCACCGCCAAGCTCTGCGCATGCCACAGTCTGCTGACACACACCGCCAAGCTCTGCTCACGCCACAGTCTGCTGACACGCAACGCCGAGCTCCGCTCACGCCCCAGTCTGCTGACACGCACCGCCGAGCTCCGCTCACGCCCCAGTCTGCTGACACGCACCGCCGAGCTCCGCTCACGCCCCAGTCTGCTGCCACGCACCGCCGAGCTCCGCTCACGCCCCAGTCTGTTCACCTAGTGACCTCAGAGCCTCAGTCTCCCTGTGCAGCTGTGGACGTCGGTCAGCCTCCCTGTGCAGCTGTGGACGTCGCTCAGCCTCCTTGTTCAGCTGTGGACGTCGCTCAGCCTCCCTGTTCAGCTGTGGACGTCGCTCAGCCTCCCTGTTCAGCTGTGGACGTCGCTCAGCCTCCCTGCTCAGCTGTGGACGTCGCTCAGCCTCCCTGCTCAGCTGTGGACGTCGCTCAGCCTCCCTGCTCAGCTGTGGACGTCGCTCAGCCTCCCTGTTCAGCTGTGGACGTCGCTCAGCCTCCCTGCTCAGCTGTGGACGTCGCTCAGCCTCCCTGCTCAGCTGTGGACGTCGCTCAGCCTCCCTGTTCAGCTGAGGTCGTCGCTCAGCCCGCCTGTTCAGCTGAGGTCGTCGCTCAGCCCGCCTGTTCAGCTGAGGTCGTCGCTCAGCCCGCCTGTTCAGCTGAGGTCGTCGCTCAGCCCGCCTGTTCAGCTGAGGTCGTCGCTCAGCCCGCCTGTTCAGCTGAGGTCGTCGCTCAGCCCGCCTGTTCAGCTGAGGTCGTCGCTCAGTCCCCCTGCTCCATGGCAAATAGCTTTCCCCCCTTCTGCTTTGAGGAAACCCACGCTCCTCTCCCTGGCCTTACAGGGGACTTCGCTCTGCCTCCCAGTTCAGCTGGGGACGTCACTCCGCTTTCATGCTCCGACGAGGACGTCACCCTGCTTCCTTGCTCCACCGAGTACAGTGCTCTGTTTCCCTGCTCTGCCGAGTACAGTGCTCTGTTTCCCTGCTCCGACGAGGACGTCGCCCTGCTTCCCTGCTCCGCCGAGTACAGTGCTCTGTTTCCCTGCTCCGCCGAGTACAGTGCTCTGTTTCCCTGCTCCGCCGAGGACGTCGCTCTGCCCTCATGCCCAGCTGAGGTCGTCGCTCTGCCCCCCTGTCCAGCTGAGGTCGTCGCTCTGCCCCCCGTCCAGCTGAGGTCGTCGCTCTGCCCCCCTGTCCAGCTGAGGTCGTCGCTCAGCCCCCCTGTCCAGCTGAGGTCGTCGCTCAGCCTCCCTGTCCAGCTGAGGTCTTCACTCTGCTTCCCTACGTCGCCAAGAACACCGTGCAGTTTCATGTCTCTGCTTGGGACATTCAGCCCGGGGGGCTGGGGCCGCCAATGAAGTGGGATGACTCATGGCACTCCGGGAGGAGTGCCCTTGGGGGGGGTTCTGTCACGATTCCCCCTTGAAGCAGTGTGCTCTAAGCGCAAATGCGCGAGCACCTGCTTTTCCGCTGTCGACCGTAGTGACATTGGGACACGTGTGTTTTGTTTATGTTTGTCATGTCTCCTCCCTGTTCCGTCATTGGCTGGGAATTCACGTGGGTCTGTATTGCTCCCAGCTGATAGCAGTTTACACGCTAATCATATCCGCATATATACCGCGCGCTTCCCAGCACACAACGCGGAAGATTAATAAGTCGTAAGTAAATGTTTAGCGTTAGTTTAGTTCGCGTCATAGTCATAGTCATAAGTTAGTTCGCGCTGGATTATCCGCTCCCAGTCCCTCGCCTTAGTTCGTGTCTTGTTTTGTTTAACGACCTAGATTCCTGCCTTGCCCCATGTATGCCTGTTTGCCAATCGCCTGACCTCTTGCATGTTTATGGATTACGTTTTGGATCACGTTTAGGATTTGTCTGCCTGCCTGTCTCTTTAAATAAACAACTGTTATCCTGCACTTGCATCCGCCTTATCTCTGCTCCGTCACGATGTGTGACAGTATGTGGACAGGTATGTACAATTTTTTTTTATTTTAATACATAATTTTATCTGGTAAACCGTAAGTTAGCTAGTCCTAATTTGTCTGTAGCAAACACTGCTTCCACTTACTAACGTTATATATTTGTGAAGGTAAAACACAGTCAGAGAATGAATGAGCCCCCATTATTCATCAGTGGAAATAGGCAGCATTTAAAAAGAAATATGTAGCAAATTATTCATCATTGTACAAAATGAATACCAAAACAACTTACACTTACACTGCTTAACTTAATAAAAAATAAGTGAATGGTTTTTTGGCACGCTGTAAAAAGACAGCTCTGAATTCTTGTTAAATCTCTTAGCATAGTCGATCGCACAACAGCTTTTTCCCATTTTAGATGTGTTTATCTGTGTTTTCGCAGAATTCATGCTGTACACCAATGCTGCCACTCAGTCTTTTTGTCATTCAGTTGGCGTGACCACGGAGAGTTCCGCCTACCGCGACGTCACGTGCATGAACTCTATTTACCTATTTCAGAGAATTCCAAGTTAGGATGAAGAGTGGACATAAATGAGCCTAAGAGAATTTTTTTTATGTTGGTGTATGCATTGATCCAGACAAATAAATAAACTCTTCACCATCAGATAGGAATGTGGACTTATTTATCCATCCATCCATTTTCTGTACCGCTTACCCTAGTGGGTTGCGGAGACCGTGGAGCCTATCCCAGGGAGCATGGGGCAAAAGGTGGGGTGCACCCTGGATGGGGTGCCAATCAATCACAGGGCATGGACTTATTTATTTATTTACTTGTTTGTTTGTTTTGGTTGTTTGTTTGCTTGCTTGTGCTTCCTTGCTTTCTCTCTGACCCATGTTTGATGGAGAAGAAAAGTCTGAATGTGTACCAGGAGAATAATGACTTTTTTCCTTCACCTGCAGTGTATCATCAGCAACAGAGCACACATTAAAATCCCCTGACTAGCAAAGGCAGAAAAAAGGGCAAAAAATTCTGACATCAAGATGATCTTAAGATAGATGCCAAAAGAGGCAGGTATGTTCTTTATTGGCCTTTTTTTTACATGGAGAATTAACATAGAATTCTCACTTCAGTTACAGCCTCTGTTGGCTTTCATGAATTTCACTTTTACAATTCTCACTCTGAACTATCACACACCATTCACACTTCTCTGCCACCTATTTCCCACCGAACCAAATGGATTAACCTCCACCTATAGCAACCCTTTCAAATTTATCTTGGCCCTGGGTGATTACGGCTAAGGAAGTGGCTGGCACGCAATGACCTTCAGAAACTCTCTTCTCACTATTCCCTGTCTCTTCAGGCTCAAGGTGCATGGCTGTGTCAGGATGATTTCTTATTCCTTTTTTATGGTAGGAGTACAGCACTTTGTCTCTTCGTTAGGTTCATGGTTTATAAAGGAAGCAGTGGCAGTATGTGGGGGATGATTCTTACTTGAAGTTGTTTACTCAAAGTACAATGCAAGACAGAAGATGTCCTTTGCAGTCATTGTGATTTAGAGGAGTGCTGTGTGAAGATGGGTCATTTTATGGTAAATTGTCAGCTTTCTGAATAATTGAGAAAGAAACAGATGATGATTGTGCTATCTACTCAGTGCCTCTTTTTCTGCTTTTCTTTTTTATGAGAGCCATAAGCTTAGATAAGCAAGAAGGGTACCTGTGTCCTTGCTTAAGAGGACTTATGGGAATGAGAGTTTTTCGCTCTTGAGCTAGAAGGTTTGTGACAAGACAACAGTGATGTTGGAATGGATTTTGGGTCAGAGCTGACAAGGTGTGGACAGGATGTTGAGACCTAGTTACCTGCTGCACATGCCACTCATCACACTGCTCATATTACTATAGTGCCACAATAGACACTTAAATTAGCCTGAAAAGATTCATACACAAAAGAGACTTTTTAGTGCACTCTAGAGCTTTTCAAATCTAGTATGCTTGACTATGTGCCAAGATGTTAAAGGTGTTAAAGTGTTAGAGTATTTCTAAGCATTATTCACCGTTTTTATTGGAGTGTTGGATTTTTCAAGATCTGGAAAAAAAAAATACTGGTGATTTAACCTAATCAATTCATAAAAATAATCTAAACCATTCATGCAATACGGTTTCCTAAGAATTATAAGGTTCTATATGAATTAATAATGAATAGTAGATATAACCTTATAATACTAAGGTCACAATATATTGAAGATACATCTTTCTAATCCAATAAATTCTTAAAGAATGATTCAGATTCATAATCTCCTTCCATAATCTGTGTGAAATAATAAAGCCAATCAGAGCCCAGGTCCTCCAGGGTAGAATGGGCAGTTTTTAAACTCAGGAATGAATTTGTGAAATGGAACAGTATTGTAACCTTTCCAGGTGAATAGGACAAAGAATGAGAATAATGACTTGAGGAGAATGATGGAGAAAATTCTACAGGACAAACTGAGTATAGAAGCCCAGAAAGGTGACAGAACTGTTGCACATCATGGATCACATCCAGATCCACCTCACTATTCACCCTACCTAGAAAAAGCTGCAATCATGTAATATAGCCTGGTAAGATTGAATAATACTTATCCAAGGACCAAGAGCTATAAGCCAGGTGGAGGAGGAAGAGGGCAAACAGTGAGATAAGAGAGAAGAAAAAATGTGTTGGCAGGTTATGTCTAGTTCCCCAGATGCATCTTTCTCTTGTAATATTTTAAAAGGAAGTATTACTGTTAGGCATTGTTAGACACATTATTAACCATTGGACTTGGAGAAGTGTACATATAATTTACTACTGAATAGTAAGTGCAATTTATTATCTGTCTGTCTTTTTTCTCCTTTTCTCTCTGTCCATCTTGATGTTTGTAATTCAGACTTGATACTGTGGGAGTACAAGAGTGAAAGCCCTTATATATTGTCTGCCAAGAGACAAGAAGATAGTTGTATGCACATTACTATATCTTACACAAATAGGGTTTAAATCTTGCCATAATTAAATAAACATAGCTGAATGAAAGCCAAATTACTGTGGGCTCTGTGCCCAGTACTGTGAGCCCTAGTATTTGCTCAGTTAATACTGTTTTGCTGTAAAATGTTTGATGGTGCAAGTATGACCCTACAATTGAAAATCATGACTCACTGGACTGGGTAATGACTTCAGAATTTCAGAAACCTCTTTTCTTCAGCTACATAATAAAATGAAATCCACATACTGCTCAGATGAATATGACTTAAAATTCTTGGTGATATTCAGCAGTACATTATAAATATTAAGACTAATAATTTGCAGGAATATGATGGAGGTGGGTGAGGAAAATCGTACAATTTTAGAGTTATACTTTACAAAGGCAGATACCTAAGATTAAATTCTAGGACATACATGTTTGGGAAGGCTTTTCAAATATATTTTTTTAGCATTTATAAAACAGTATGGGTCTTCTATACTGCCATACATACTTCTATACTTAAAAATGCCAGATAAAACATTGATATTGATTTTCTGTTCATGTGTTTGATAGCCTTTCTTCCAAATCAATAGACAAAATCGTTTGTTCACACGCATTCATCTGAAAACATCACATGTATGTCACATACTAAGGGTCAGGAATAATTCTTTCTTCAGAATCTTCCACAGACTATTGACATTTGAAGGACTTCTTCAAGGTCTTGTATTTTTGCTACAAATATCTAGAAGCGGAGTCTTCATACTCTCCCCTCATCAAACTTTTCTGTACTTCTTGTCACCGCCCCTCGGTCTACATTCTGACCATCATGAATCAACATCGTCTTTCTTACATTATATTTGTCCAGTCGACTCACTCCTTCCAAGTGTGTCCTTAATCCATTTGTCATTATCCAGCATTCAGAGATAGAAACAAAGTTGTGAACTCTGTAAGACTAAGTCTGAGTCAGACAGCACAGGAGAAATAAAAAAAAAAAAATCTGTGTATAGGAGAAAGAGAGGTACAGTAGAGAGGAAATGAAAAGCTCAGACTTGAAGCCCACCTCAACACTATTATACATTGTCGCTTCTTGTCTTTTATCTCCCATACTGTCCGTAAACCAAGTCATTCACCTGTCTGACAGGGAATCTGTTCTGTTCCAATGGGGGCTATCTGGGTTATGTTTAAGGTTAGAAAGCCATCACTTCTGTTTCTCTCCTCAATTATTCCTCAGGGGAGTCCTTTAGCTTTGCGGCTCTTCTGATAAATGCCACTGGCGTGTTGAGCCAGGATCACTACAATGATAGCTGTCTGGTTGAAAGGACATTCGGTAGTCACAAGAGATTTTCTGAGGGGATTTATCTAGTGGCTGGAGGTTGTACAAGTGATTCATGGATACATACACAGAATGGTTTCCATACTATTAAATCTTCACAAATCTCAATATAACCTGGAGGATGCAAATACTTTATGGACATTATTACGTGTGCAATAGCTTACGTTTGTTTTGCACATGCATTGCTTATGCATGGCTCCATATGAACTTGTGAATGTGGCCACTAGATTGGATTAACATAGCTCTTACTCTGCCTTCTATCATAAATTTCTATCTGTATTTAAATTCCACCACCATACATATGTATGAACATCAGAATGAAGAAAATGTTCTCTGTGACTTTGATGGTGGCATGGATGTTAGTACCAGAAGGGCTGGTTTGAGTATGCCAGAAACTGCCGATCTCCAGGGATTTTCACACACAACACTTTATAGAATTTATACAGAATGGTGTGAAAAACAAAAAACATTGAGTGAGCGAAAGTTCTGTGGGTGGAAGCACCTTGTTGATAAGAGAGGTCAGAGGAAAATGACCACATTGGTTTGAGCTGCCAGGAAGGATTTACTACAGTAACTCAAATAATCACTCTTTACTGTGGTGAGCAGACAATTCTGTGTAAAAACCATTTTGTATAAACTCTAAAGTCTGTTTTGTGTGAAAATCCCTGGAGACCCTGGTACAAACATCCATGCCACAATCAAAGGTATGGTACAGCAGGCTGTTGGTTCAATTTTCAATGCGAAGTTGCATTATGTTTTCTTGTTTCTGCTTTCTGTTTCTACTGTTTTTACTCCTCTTATCCTTTATATGTACTATGATGCCTCCTCTTTTCACTTCAAGGCCTTGTCTTTTTGTCCAGTTATGTGCATTCTCCTTCTCTTTCCCAGCTCAAAAACACTCAAACTCCTTTTGTAATTCAATTTTTGAATGATATGCCCATTCATTTGTGAGTCAGTGTTAAATAATGTTAACCTTAACTTCCAACTCCAACCTTAACTTCCAACTATTTTTTTTTGTCAGTTTCTTCACATGGACCAAATAAACATCCTCACAAAATAAAAACTGTCACATATTGTACTCATATAATTATGGACACACACACACACACACACACACACACACACACACACACACACAAACTATCAAACAATTATAAATGTGATAATGTAACTATCATTGAATATCATTGAAAATCCACTATGCTGTCCGTATCTGTATCTGTACTGCATCTAAGAGGCAACTTATGCAGAAAGAAATATTAAACACTGGAAACAAGTTGCAAGGATCATTTTTGTCACAACAAACAAATATAAATACAGTGCTTAAATACACAAATGAATAAGGGAATACTGTACGCATACAACAAATCAAAGAACCTTGTGGTGTTGGGTCCAAGTCCACCTCTGTCGAGATCGACTCAAGTCCAGTTCCTTAATGGCCAAGTCAGAGTCGAGTCCAGCCAAATCCAGAAAGTAATTAAATTCAAAAAAGATTTGAAATTGTAATTGTAAACTCAACACTGACCTGATAAAATATTAAAATAGGTTAAAATATTAATTTATCACACACTAATGGCAACAAAAAATACCACTATTCTTGCCATTGCCATTTAATATTTTTATTTCATATCATCAGCACCCCAACTAGTTTCCTATAAAAAATGGTTTCAAAGAACAAAGGGATATAGAGGTATAGGTATAACTTTTATTATATTACTACTGTATCAAGTTGTGTAAGTGTAGTGGGGCAGCTGTGGCTCAGGTGGTACGTGTGATTGGGATGTCCACTAATCATAGGGTTGGAGGTTTGATTCCTGGCCCACTCCACATGCCAAAGTGTCGTTGGGCAAGACACTGAACCCGAAGTTGCTCCCAATGGCAAGTTAGCACCTTGCATGGCAGCTCTGTTACCATTGGTGTATGTGTGAATGGGTGAATGAGACACAGTGTGAAGCTTTTGGAACTGCTAAGGTTAAAAAAGTGCTATATAAGTGCAGACCATTTACCATTTACCAAAATACAAATTAACCTGTTATATTGTGTCCTCCAGGGTTTCAATTATTTGATGCCTCTCCCCCACAGTTATATAGGCTGAGAGAGAGAGTACAGAGTAGAGTTACATTTATCAGCATGTCATAACAACAAACTTCATGCTTTATTACTGCTTTTAATCTGTCTATGAATGACAACAATCTGATTTCTGAGCACAGCTTCTTGTAACCTTTTTTTTTTTCATTTTAATCCCCCCCCCCAAAAAAAATCCTTATCAGCAGGGTTCATGATATTTACTACATTAAGCAGTACGTTTCACATTTTACGTGAAATTCAAGACTGGAATCAACAAATGCTAATATATAGTGGTGGTACGACTACAATCTTATTTCATGTTGATACTTTTCTCAGGTAGGTCTATCAGTTGTTTTCAAGTAAGAAATACTATGGAAATTAAATAAAGCAATTAAATGTAAAATAAAATAGACTTCACTGTATGACATTCAATGTTTTTTATTAAATTTACTGAACTTATTCAGTCGAGTGAGTGATTTTCTCTTTGTCTTTTGTTGTTTGATTAACATTAATGACACAAACAGCAGCAGGTTTATTAGACTGCTGTTACTTTAAGATCTAATGCACAGATTCAATATACTGTATTGACACACTCCGATTTTCCCCCAACTGTTTACATTCACTTACGACTGTGTTTGCATGAACACTCAGCCAGACCTGCATTTTAACATGGTGTGTTTATTTATTTGACTGTCCAAGCATTAAAAACTGTTTAATAGTACTCGATGCAGTCTATTCATGAATGATGCTTACTTGTTTCTGGTAGAATCTCAGCCAGCGACTTTACTTACGTATAGAGTGTCCCGATAGCGAAGTGTACTAGCAGCTCAACTCTTTCATATGATTCATTTTACAACATTTAAACTATTATTATAGTATTATTAGTGTGTGTGTGATATTTTATATATATATATATATATATATATATATATATATATATATATATATATATATATTATACACACACACACTCACACATACACACACAAGTAGCAATGGCGGGAAGACAGCGGTTTGCCCAAACATTGTTGTGTCCTGTTACGTGAGACCTCCACGGTTTTTTTTTTACTCTGCAACAGTAATTAAAATTAAATGGGATGAAGGTTAACAGTTTTTTTTTTTTTTTTAAAAAAACCCTCAATAATATGATTTAACTATACTCAAAAAAGTTAATTTATAATATAAAGTAAATTTTAATTAGATAAATAAATACAAATAATGCAAAGACAAGTATGAACTGTCAGAAACTGAGACTTAGCTAGATTCGCTAGTCGGATATAGCACGAGAATACTCTCAAAGTTGTCAATGTAACTCAAAATATATAATTTGAAGCCCTTCTTCTTCTTACTGTTGGGTGTGACAGCTGACTGCCTCAGAATACGATTAACATCATTCACGGTAATCTGGGGAAGCTCTTGTAAACAGTGAGTGTAATATGTCATACGCTCCTGCGCCATCTTCACATAGTTATCGCCAATAGCGAAAACGGCTTCCAACGCGGCACCAGCTGTAACTGAGCTGGCTGAGACAAAATGCGAAGTGATCATGCGGCTTTCTGATGAGGCGTTTGAAGAGTGTGCATCATTAATTTCTTGGTATCTTAATTTTATGTTGTTATTTATTTTTTATCTTTCTTTTCATGTTGTACATGACACAGACTCGACTGTACTCAGAGTCCAAAATGTCCGAGTCCTTATCAAGTTCGAGTACAAATTTACCCGAGTGCATCACAAGTCAGAGGTCGTTCATAATTGGACTCGAGTCCGGTCTTGAGTCAAAGCCCAAGTCCAACGCTAGAACCTTGATGTAATTTTTCAAAACTCTAGACACAAAACTCAAAACGGTCATCACTTGTTACACAGGCTGTCCAATGTTCAAAACACTGAATTGTGCATTCATATCTATAAAGATATCTAGCACTTGCAGAATCATTAGTTCAAATAACTCATTTATCATGAAATACGATAGGAACATTAATTTAGATTAATTTAACCAAGACACAAGACACCAATAGTTTCACTGTGGAGTTGTTCGTACAATCATTAAATACTGCAGTATAAAATATATACGTTTCATTATGGTACTACATGCAAATACATCACTGTAAAAGGATGATAATAGAGAATACTACAGACACTGTGTTATCATTTAACAAAATTTGAATTGTATTGATGAAATGCGATCAAATAACAACATGGTTTCTTTGAATTAAAGCAAAAATTATTAGCTACAAAAAAAGCCAAAAAACAATCAACAGTACAGTAAGTAATGTCAGTTGCAGTGTTCCTCACCTGGCTTACTGTAAAAAGCAAAACAAAGGATTCATTAATGTACTTCTATATTTCCATCGATCCTGTCTTGTGGATTTGGCCACAGGTTCTCATCCACATCACAATGGATGTTTTCAATAGGCCTGACACTGGTCTGCCATGATGTCATTGCATGCATCATCCATGGCCTGGAGATGGGCAACTTGTTCGTGAGGGTGCCTATAATAGACCTATAATATAATATAGGAATATAATATAGTATATTATAGGGTGCCCATAATATAACTATAATATAAATTCCTCAATCAGGTTAAGAAGAGGAGAGTGTGGGGGTGTACAGGTGTGGTAAATTGTGGATGGGCCTGAAACCCTGCATGGAACCTGACATTAACCTACACAATGACATTATGCCAGGTCATGCCATCAGCTCTACAGACCTGATTTAGCTCATCAAGGAAAGTTACAAGGAGAGCTGCATTATAAGATCCAAGACGCATGGTGATGTTGGCCCCACGTTGTCCAGGTACTTGGATGGTTGCCCGCTGGCCAATGAAATTCCGACATCTCCTCCTCGTCTTGACCAGGTTGAAGCCTGCCTCATCCAAAAATATGAAATTCTGATGGTTTTTGTCAGCATCCAGCTCCAACACCATCTAGAACAACATTTAGGAAAGACAATTACTGATTACAATGATGTAGAATTTGGGGGGAATTTTTCACAGCAGGCATCTTGAAATTGAACATACCTGAACATACTCAGTCCTCAGTTGCTTCACTGTATCTGCATTTCTTTCAAACTGCACATGGTATAGCTGTTTTAGAGACACCTGCTGCCTTTTCAGTATGCGTGCAATAGTCAGCAAACTTATAGCTTCCACATTGTTGAACATGTCTTCGTTGCCCAAGATTTGCTGCCGAATGTTTGTAAGGCGAATATCAATTCTGGCCCATACCAAATTGACCCCAGCCTGTTCTTGTTGGTCAGTCAGAATTTTGCCTCTTTGTAATGTCAAATCTGAAAACACGGTCTGGAAAAGTGGAACATGGTACCATAGAAACAGTGTCTGATAAAGAATGATGATGAAATTTAGCATTTATAGATAATGTAGTCCAATTGGTTCATGTTCCACGGTAATTGGTGTCAATGGATATTGTTATCCAGAAACTTTCATGATCTAATCATGGAATATTATTTGTCAGTTTCCATAAAACTATGCAATATGCAACAGTTACTTGTCATTTTGAGCAGTTGTATCAATTGATAGTTAGATCACTGTAATGAAATGAATAGACATCTCAGATGCAATGTGTGAATTGCATTTTAAAATGGTTATACTTTGATGTTATGTTGTGTCATTTTGAACAGGTGATTTTAGTTCAATGAATAAATGATCTAAGGGTTATGTGTATTGTATCCAAGCAACTGGAAAAGGTGTTAGAGTTTTGAAAAATGTGCATTTTGATCATCGGTTGTGAGTTCCCTTTCAAAGGGAACTTAACATTGCGTGAGCTTCATGCTGTGGGAAGCATCCTCGCGCATGACCGGGATCTGAAGCATGTGTGAAATCATGGCTATTTATTAGCCTGCTATGTTCAGGTGATGTGGAAATTAAGGGTGTCACATGATTATAAAAACGGCACCTGTGAACCAGTCAGTCAGCCTTATTATCTTCAGTGAGACTGCATACTCTTTATTTACTGTCACTTTAAAAAAATAAGAAAAAAGTGTGTGTAAGAGAGAATTCAGGAAGTGTGTCATGCCTTGCCCTCATTTTATTACAGGGGGACACACACTTTTTGTGTGAAGTGTCTGGAAGTGGAGCATGCCACAGCGGCCCTTGAGGGGGCTGGGATCTCAGCCGAAGTTAGTTGGGTTTCAGAGCCTCGCGGATATGGGCAGCCACTGCCAAGGCAGCTTGGGGATCTCGTATGGATCTGGAAGAGGAGCTGGAGATGAGCGTTGCTCTATCTCTTGCTCTGTCTTCCAGGTCTGGCTCTCTGCCGGATTTTGTAGTTCACATTGCGACTCCTCCTTCTGTTATTGAAACCCAAAACACCCTGTCTGACTCCGAGAAGCCAGACGGGGGAGCCATTTCATCAAAAAATGGAGAGCAGCTCTCAAGCATATAAAGAGCTGCTTGAAGTGATTACAAGGGCAGTAAAAATACTTAATCTAGACTGACCTGTGGAAGAGGAAGCGGCTCATAGCAGGCTAGATGAGCATATTTATAACCCCATGGCATCGGATTAATCAGCCATCGTGAATCAGCAGCACAGGTATTTAGCTATGCCAAATGTGGAGTAGGCGCTTGCGAGCTACCTCTCTCCATCAATGGCAGAAAATTTGGGGGGCCGGCTTTGCCATCCAAGCCATGTAAGGCTACCTTGGCATTGGTTGGCAAAGCCTATGTGGCAGCAGGTCTCGCTTGTGGGTCACTTCATACAATGGTGGTGTTGCAGGCCTACCAAGCAGACCTGATGAGTGAGCTTGACAATGGGGAGGGATTTGGATTTGAGTAGCAAAGCTTCACTGCGCTTAGGATTTGTCTCTCAAGACGACCAAGCAAACGGCTGAAATACTGGCCGTTCAATGGGTAGCTTGGTTGTGGCGGAGAGATACCTATGGCTCAATCACTCAGGGATGGGGATAAAGATAAGATCTCCCTGCTGGATGCCCTGTTGAACCTTCTGGCCTGTTTGGCAGCGCGGGTAACGCAGGTTTTGCGAGGCAAAACAGAAAAGAGTGGCATTCAGCCAGTTCCTTCCCCATCATGTCAAGTCCACCTAACCTAGGGGTTATATGGGATTCTACTATGATGAGGGTGTTTCTATCCCCAACATGCGTATGGTCAGTCCGAACAATTGAGCAAGATAAAGCCGGGTTGAGCATCCCCTCCAGTCTCTATAAGAGACTGTTGGGGCTTATGGCAGCAGCAGCCAACGTCACCATTGGGCATATTGCACATGAGCCTGTTTCAGTGGTGGATGAAATGTCAGTGAGTAATCTAAATGTAATTAGTGTTACACGACAATGCCTACATGAGCTGAAAATTTGGAGGTGTCTCCAGTTTCTAGCCTTGGGTCACAATCTCTGGGCATCTCCTTAACGCAAGATGGTAATGACAGACGCCTCTGTCATTACCATCACATGACACCTGTCATTACCCCCTGGGGTGCGGTCTTAGACAGCTGTCCAACTCACAGTCTCTGGAGCGACACTCATTTGGAGTGGCGTATATAAATCACTTAGAAATTTTTTCTCCCTCAATTGAGAGGTCAGCATGTGTTAGTTGTGACAGACAACACAGCAGTGGTCTCATATATCGACCACCAGTGGCGGTTACGTTCACACCCCATGTTCAGGCAGTGAGTGCAATGTACATGCCAGGCAAACAGAATGTGGGGGCAGATATCTTGTCGAGGCAGGGGCTTGGGCCCGGGGATTAGAGGCTCCATAAGTGGTGGAGTCCGTGTGGCTAGGTTTGGCCAAGTGCAAGTGGATGTATTCGCTTTGAGTAGACAACACACTGCCTGCTGTGTTCCGCCCTCACTCCTCCTGCACCACTGGGGCTGGATGCCATGGTGTGCACGTGGCCAAGATCACATCTGTATGCTTTTCCCCCTATCGCTCTGCTCCCACAAGTGTTCGCCAACACCGTCTACGTCTGCTGCTAGTATCACCTTATTGGCCAGTTCAAATATTGTTCTCAGAGATAATATCCCTGCTAGACGGCACTCCCTGGGAGATTCCTGTACACAGGGGTCTACTGTCTCAACCCAGAGAATTGATTTATTACCCTCAGCTGGAATCATGGAAACTGTAGGTCTGGCCCCTGAGGTGCACTATCTCAACAGAGGTTGTAGTCATGTTGAGGTTGTGACCATGTTGAAAATGGTATGCGCTGTTATAGGAGATTTGGATCTCAAATATATGTAGCCTCAGTCCTACCATTATTTCCAGCTTAATGTAAAATACAAGCTGATGTATTATATCATGTGATGTTATGTTATAATGATTAAAACTGTATTATAATTAAACTATGTAAAGAACCTCAACCTTGACAGTCCAGGGAAACAGAACCACGTGAGGAGAAAAAGAAGAAGGAGGGGAGCAAGACAGCAACATGGAGAAAGACGGACTGGAAAGTCTTCTGGTTCTGGGGTCGCTGAGAAAGCTGCTCTGGACATTATACACATCCAGCAAGACCTGAGAGATCTACAGCTCGACACGCTGGACGTAAAATGAACTGAAAAGCTGATATGGAAAAATGATTGTGTAGTGAAAGAATGTGATAGCATACTGAGTGTCTTAAATCAAATGATAGCTGAAGCTGAAATGTTAAAAGAACGTGTTAAATACAGGAGGACTGAATACATTAGGAAATTAAGTCAGAGACATGGGAAAATAGCGAGACTCTCTAATCTTGCTAGACAAAATAGATGAAATGGAAAAATTGATAGAACGCTTAAATCTGAAGAAAGAACTGCCAGTTCCCCGCGACCCTGAAGAAGGAGTAAGTGGTAGAAGATGGATGGATGGATAAATGTTGTGGAAATTTAAGAATTAACTCGGCCTGACCAGTTATATAGGTGTATATATTGAACATGTCAAGCCTAGAAGAAATTAAATTAATTTATAGGTATCAGTGCAATGTGGCTGTCCATAGTGTATGGGTGTGTGAGTGTGTATGTGATTGTGCCCTGTGATGGATTGTCACCCTGTCCAGGGTGTACCCCGCCTTGTGCCGGATGCTCCCTGATAGACTCCAGGTTCCCCCATGACCCTGAAGAAGGAGTAAGCGTTAGAAGATGGATGGATGGTAGCCCTACCATAGTGTGTAGGAATAAAGGAGATAAAATCTCCATTTGTTTCCTTACAGATACTAAAATAGGAGTATTTTCCAGAGCTAAAATCAGAGCCAGGATCAGCCGGAAAAATCTTAGCAGGAATAGCTAAGAGGCTAATACCGCTCAAAGCTCTGGCTAAAGACAAATAGATTTATCTTGTACCTCCCATAGGAGAAATGAATAGGTACAGGGAAAACCTAGTAAAATTACAGGGAAAAATCCATGCCTATAGATGGGATAGTTGGATGATGATTTTGGAAGACCAACAATTCGTGTTTCAGAGGCCTACTACTCAGAGGAAAGAGAAGCTTACTGAAGCAAGTCTCAGAGCAAGCTACCTAGATTTTATACAGACGGTAATCACAGAGAAGGATTAACTAGTTGGGGTTACATTTTAACACAAAACAAAAGAGAAATAACTAAAGATAAGGGAACCATGGAGGGTTCGGCACAAGCAGGTGAGATAATTGCAATTTTGAAAGCACTAGAGAAGGCTAAGGAATTAGGAATCACAAAATGTGTCATCATAACCGACTCCTATTATGGCTACAAAGGGATGACAGAAGACTTAGACACTTGGGAACAAAATGGGTTCTTTAATGCAAGAAAGAATCCACTATCACAGTCAGAGGACTGGGAGAAAATAAATTCACTTAGACAAAACATCAAAGCGTTCTGTTATCATCAGGTGAGCAACACACAACAGATAATGGACACAGCAGAAGGCAATCGCATGGTCGATAGATTTTTATACCACATAAATGCAGTCACAAAAGCTGATGCAAAAAGAATGCTTCAAACTTTGCACGATCAATTAAAACACCCAAGTACGAAGGTAATCAAGCACGAGTGTAATAAGATAGGATTAAATATAACTAACATAGTGAAGATCTATAATGGTATAGAGTTAGAATGCACTGAATGCCAAAAAACAGTAACTAATAGAAAGACACAACAGTCTGAATTACCACATTAATTTGAAGGTCAACAGATCAGTATTGATTTTACGGGACCGATAAGAAAACAAACCAAAGCAAAGAATGTATACTTTCTGGTAATAATAGATAACCATACAAAATGGACAGTTGTAAAAACCCTGTAGGCAAGCAACGGAGGACGTAGTAATATCAGGACTAGAGGAATGGATTTTACACCATCCTAGACCCATGAGCATATGAACGGACAATGCCTCAAATATCAGTGGTAATAAAGTTCAAAAGTGGTGCCGGGGAAAGGAATTGAAATAGTACACTCAGTGCCATACCAACCTGAAACCAACGGAATAGCTGATAGAGTTATCAGGGACGTAAAAGAGTGGCTTGTGAGGAATGAGAAACTAGGGGACTGGGACGAATTGATCCCTGAATGCCTGTACTTTCTCAATCCACAGATATACCTGAGACATAGGACACTAGAAAAGGGTGATATCAGCAAGAATCCGTTAAGGATAGGCGATACAGTATTCCTAACTAGATGTCATAAACCGAAAGGAAGTAGGTTAAAAAGGGCGTTAGGAACAGATGATCAGGTTAAAGAAATAACTGGATCAAGTACTGTGCTACTGGAGAATAACAGACTACAATCCATAAGAGATTTAATATGGAAAGTAGACAAGACCTAGGAAATCCTCAGGATAGAGGAATGAGCAGGGAACAGAGGGTTTCCCTGATAACTAAACAAGCAGGCATAGTAAGGGTAATAGTGGACCCTAAGCAAACTGTAATAGCAAGGGCAATGGATCGAGAAAAGGATCGTTGCCAGGGTAGGCAGGGTAGGCTGGGTAGGC
Source organism: Ictalurus furcatus (assembly GCF_023375685.1). Taxonomy (NCBI): domain Eukaryota; kingdom Metazoa; phylum Chordata; class Actinopteri; order Siluriformes; family Ictaluridae; genus Ictalurus; species Ictalurus furcatus. The sequence continues at coordinate 18,522,465 of NC_071267.1, forward strand.
CTGAGCCTGATCACCTGTCGACCTAGACACCCTACACACCGGGCTCATGTTGTAATGAACCCGGTAGCCGATTGAAGTGGCTAGGGCCTAGAAGAGACTCAGGCCCATATAAAAGGTTGACCTCAGGGGACCTTAAAATCTTTGAATGGAACTTAGATGACTGGAACCTGAATGTCAGATAGGTAATATTGTGGTCTGTGGACCATGTAGAGTGAAATACCTGAAAACAATGATATTTGAACAAGATGTTAACATAAAATGTGACTGTCTGAAATGTTCATACTGTGTGTCCATCTACGGAGAGCTAGGTAAGACCTGCCTCTGTAATTGGGATGGATGCCAAGTAAAGAAGTGTCCGAGGGGTGAAATATTAGAAGGGAAGGGTATTCTAAAAACGATAACACTAAAGCAAGTAGCAAACACTCGAACCTGTCACGTGCCCGTAGGCCTAGTAGAAAAGGTACAAACTAGGCTAGGGACCAGGAGAGGGAAAATATTGACCTCTTTCGTCAAACACCCATAAAATGGGTATACACCAGAAAAACTATTTAGAAAAACTAGACTTGTTTCAGAACACAACATGGGTCATGTTCGTCACTCTGGATTGAATCCAGAGGAAGGCAGAACAGGTAAGGATAGCCCAGCAAAGGATAGCCCAGCACATATGAATAGTGTATGGGAACTCAAAATGTGGAAAAAGGCTTTATGTAATAGTGTAATACAGACAGAATCCTGCAAGATAAAGAGGAACGAAGCGAGAGGAGAACACACAGGATGGTTAAAGATTAAGAAAGGATTGTTTGGAAAAAGAAAATGGCATGGGCTACCTAGCCCATAATAATAATCTCTGCTATGTAACAAGGGGTTAGAGGAACCGAGTAACCCTTCCCCTTCCCCAAATTTTATCTTTCAGATGACCCACAGAAGATTAAGAAGAAACTCATCCACAGAAAGTTTAATACGCCTGGAGAAGGAAGCAGCCAGGAAGGGCACACAGACCTGTAGATGGGGATTACTGATATTAGTGGTAACCACACTGATAACAAGCCCACTCTTTATGACTTATGAAGAGATCAGACATAGCAATACCACATATATAGAATGCAAACAAATCCACATAACAATACCCTGTATAAACATTAGGAATATAACTATCAGAAATTTAACTTTCACTGTGGAAAACCAGAAAGAAGTAATTAAAGAACAATGGCCAGCTGTAGATTGGGAAGAATTGGAAAACTGCACGAACGAAGGAATTTCTGATGAACACTATTTCGGGAATTGGAGTAAACACGTTACATCTAAGGGTTTAGAAGTTTCTGAAAACAATACCCAAGAATTTTCATGCTTGAGAGGAATAATTAGGCTAAATAATACCCATTGGAGGATAACTAGAAAGGAGAGTAACCATTCAAGCACGGTGATTACTAATGCTTGGAAAGTTACAATCAAAATTTGGAATCAAATAATTAAAGAAACCTATAAAGAAGAAATATACCACTGTGGGGTATATACTATACAGGAATGGGAACCAGAGCCTGAAAATACTGACTATACCTTGATCCAGATCATAGAACCCGAGGTTAAAGTTGCAATACAAAATAAAAGTAAAGTAAAGAGAGCTACTTACGCAGAAAAGATCTCAGAGTGTTTTACGGATGGAACAAAATATAACGCTAAGGTTCAAATAGGAGCTATCACGTGTCCCTGTGTATATAACAGGGCCATAAAGGCTCAGGGGCTACAGGTCTCTTGCAGCAAAAAATCCTCATTGTACATTACAGGAACAGCCTAGTCATAGCTCAAACCCATCTTCAGGCCAGAACAGTAGTTAACTATAGGGATCTAGGATGGGTATCAAAATACACCAACCATCGTAGTAGAAAAAAGTCATAGACATGCACAGGAGGGAACCTGGGAAGGAGTAACAATGATCCCATATGCGGCATACAGGAACCAGAGTAGTGGAGGATATATATCATTCAGAAGAATGAAGAGTTCTCTAACCCTCGCAGTCACCCTAAACACAGAACGACACTGTAGACACCTTGAAACCAAGGGAACAAATGGAGGAAAATCAGTATTATGGGTAGTAAACGCTAGCAAAAATTGGAATGAAACACTATACTGGGATAAACTGGCAGATATCCACTATCTAGTGTAAGCCTACTGTGCCAAAGAGCACAGTTGTAAAAATTATAAAAAGGATTGGGAAGCGCAGGCCAATACGACTGGAACAAGTTACAAAGTAGATTTTCGAAAATCCGGCACTATAGCAACCAGCAGGGGAGGATATAAGTTTCAAGTATATCTAGGAATATGTGCGTGTAACGAGAAAATCAATAAAACCGTTAATCACACAAGTTTCAATGTGAGAGGAAGAGACGGTCACCTAATGTGGCACCCTATAACACACTGGAGATTTCCCCCAGGCCTCACAGAACAGGAAGCCAAAGACACAAAAGTATGGGAATACATACTAAACCAGCCTTGCCAAACAATGCGTACGAAACTAGTGCTTGATGTATTGCGTCATGAGCAACATCCTATTTTTTTCATATGACCAAAGCCAAAGCAAGGTCAGGTATATAAACACACATGTACTTCCAGTAGGAATGAAAATGGACTACATAGAAACAAACAAATGGACCACTCGGTCATTGGAACCATGGGCAATGCAAACTTATGATAGGAAAGTTCATATTAAACCTACTAAAGCCACTGTGACTAGTGAAAGAGGTACACAGATAATAAAGGAACTAGGCATAACAACAGGAACCTCTAGCACACTTACATACTGCGGAGGATGGTCAATTAAGAATTACGTTTGGGAACCGTACATGGGTTTCAGGAATGAGTCTTGCCTTAAAATGGCAGTAGTAATAAGGGTCCGAAGAGAAGTAATAGAACGAGTATGCGTATCTTCACTAATCAATGGACATAAAAATGACGCCCCCTGGATGCCTAATGTTGACACTATTAACCATAGTGGACCAGGGGTAGCTACTAATAACTGGTACTGGATTTGGAATAGAAATTGGTTTTATCACCAAGTAGACCAAGGACAGTTGGCAGCAACTTCCTGGGAATGGTTTAGAGAAAGAGTTAGACTGACGGGAGGTGTCGTAAAAGCTGTCGCAGTGAATATAGCAGACACTACTATGACTGTATGGAACACCATGTGGGATGTTGTAGAATGGATAAAAATTCATTGGTGGTACCTGGTCATGGGTATAAGTATATTTTTTGTAGTGCTAATAGGACATTTCTTAGGGGTTTGGAAATGCTGTATATGGACGGCGAAAGGATGTATATGCTGTTGTAAGCAGAAATTACTCAAGGATAGAAAAAGATACAAGCAAGAAGCCACAGAGAAACTGTTAAACAAGAGTGATTACGTCAAAACTAAATAGAAGAAGCTCAGGGAAAACAGCAGTTACATGCTGTGAAGAACAAAATAAGACTCAGGAGGGGCTTCTTGAACCTGATAAATAGAGATCTAAATGTACCTGTATTAACACAGCTTCAAGAACCTCCAGACCAGACCAAATTTCGATTTGAACTTGCATCCGGGATCTTGATTAAAACCAATCCTTAGAGAAATGACAGAGGAAAACAACTCATCACAAATTACGAACGAATCTCTGAGTGAGGACCAAGCCCAGGCTGGGACCTCAGGGGCCTTTGACCCCATCATGCTGCAGATAATAAACTTTTTATTCTTTTATCTGGAATACCTGGTCAGTATGGCAAATCAGACAAAGAAATCCCGAATGCCAGAGTATAATTGCTGTAATAGGATTTATTTGTATATACTTTAGATATAGAATATCTGTAAGCCCAATAGTAGTCCAACTGTTCACAGGCTCGAAAGTTTGGAATAAATTGTTGGAACCCAGAGGGCATTACTCACTCATTATGGAAATAATTTTGATACAGATAGTACTGTACCTAGGAGACAAATTCCAGTTTGCATACTGTAAATTCATTGCATTGATGATACACTGTTTATGGGTATTGTATATAACTGCCCTGAACTTAGTAAGAAATGGAAAAACCTTAATCAGAACAATGTTATGTATAACTGTATTTTCTACGATATGTATAATGATGGGAGAACTGTACAACAGTCAAGGATCCATATTGATAGGAATGGTATTCTTCTTTACTGACCTAAAGAGATTAGGCAAAGTTTGTAGAATAGTTAACTGCAAGTGTTGTACCTGTGAGGACTCACAAGATGTCTTATCTGAATAGGAAGAAGACATGAACCTAGAAGACATGATTGCACCAATCCCCAAAAGAAAAGCTCCTAGAAGATTAGAAAGATGTGATTTATGTTTGGACAATCCAATTAAGCGATATTATATGTTAACTACAGACTATAAGCATGTATGTTCGGACTGTGCATGTAGACACAAAAGTGTGGGGACAAAATGGGGAATTAACCCCTATACAGATGATATCCACTGGAATATCTGTACCTAAGAAAACTAGTACACTAGAAAATATATTCAGAAGTTTTGACTTAGTAAAATGTGAACTCTCGTTAGACGAGAGAGGTGCTACTGTCATTCCAGATTGGTGTCAAGTAGTAAACCCAAGGAAGTACTGGGCGGTAGAGACACACGGAGGTAGAATGTTTTACAATCTGTTGGAATTCAAAGAAATGGCTAGCATCATAGTAGAGGGGTATAAAGTGGTATGGCAGCCAACAGGACGATGGGCATGTGCTTAATATATATAAAAAAATATCTGTTTTACAGCCTGCAGTAATATTGGAAGTCCCAAGTGCCAATAGGGAAGTCAAAATGGAACTCATCCCCAGAGGCTGGTGTCCTGAGGGAATCTTGAGGAACTGGGGACTGCCCAAGGGTATTACCCACTGCTGGCTTCACATTAATTACTTACGCTCATTGCCCAAGGATTCTGAACGCTTCCAACCACGGTTTTTACCTGGATTAGGCCCCTTAAATTCACGTTTTGAACAGGGACCCAGAAGGGTGGGAGTGTACCCCGATTCCTAAATTTTATTATGGCCAATGGCATTTTCAAATTCTAGCCGAATTCAAGCTAGGTGTCCAAATGTGGTGTGATGATTACCTTCTGTTTGTACTACCCTACCCAGCCTCTGAGGGGTTAATAGATAATAATACTTGGAACTTTAGGACTAAGTCTCCAGGAGAGGGTATTATAGGAGATTTGGATCTCAGATATATGTAGCCTCAGTCCTACCATTATTTCCAGCTTAATTTAAAATACAAGCTGATGTATTATATTATGTTATGTGAAAATGATTAAGACTGTATTATAATTAAACTATGTAAAGAACCTCAACCTTCACAGTCCAGGGAAACAGAACCACGTGAGGAGAAAAAGAAGAAGGAGGAGGTTGGAGGAGGAGGAGGAGAGCAAGACAGCAATATGGAGGAAGATGGACTGGGAAGTCTTCTGGTTCGGGGGCCGTTGAGAAAGCTGTTCCGGACATTATACACACCCAGCAAGACCCTAGAGATCTACAGCTCGACACGCTCGGTGTAAAAAGAACTGAAAAGCTGATATGGAAAAATGATTGTGTAGTGAAACAATGTGATACCATACTGAGTGTCTTAAATCAAAAGACAGCTGAAGCTGAAATGTTAAAAGAATGTGCTAAATACAGGAGGACTGAATACATTAGGAAATTAAGTCAGAGACAAAATAGTGAGACTCTCTAATCTTGCTAGACAAATAGATGAAATGGAAAAATTGATAGAACGCTTAAATCTGAAGAAAGTCCAGTAAAAACATACATCCTGTTTTTTTTTTTACAGCCAGTGCTCAAAAACACACAGCTTTAAGGCGAGTGCTCAAAAACCACAAAACCCCAAACCTCGGTCTCTCTGTTAAAGACCCAAATAAGGGCATGCTTTTCTATTTTCTACATGCAGCTTCAGAGTTTTCACTCGTAACCGCATCCAGACACCGTTGAGAAGGCGTTGCAGTTTTGAGCAAAAACTTAGACTCTAGCGGTTGAATTCAACAGCGCTCAAGTGGTGACATTTTGTCTAGTAAACTGCACAATAGCTACAGTCCTGGAGTTCTTACAAGGACGTTTCTCAGCAGGGTTGGCTCCTTCTTCAATCAGGATCTACGTGGCTGCCATTTTGGCCAGCCACGCACCTATTGATGGCGCCTCTGTGGGACAACATCTTCTAACATCGAGGTTTGTGTGGTGTCAGGTGGCTTAGACCGATCTACAGACCAAGCATACCTTCCTGGGAACTTTCTGTGGTCCTGGAAGGTCTGTCAGGTGCTCCATTTGATCCCTTAGAGTCAGCCTCAGAGAAGCTTCTGAGTTTTAAGGTAGCTCTTATGCTGGCCCTGACATTTCTCAAGCGAGTAGGAGATCTACAAGCTCTCTCTGGTTCCCCTGGATTAGCCAAGGCCTTCCTATATCCTAGGCCGGAATATATTCCTAAAGTGCCTACGTCTGCTGCCCAGCCAGAAGTGTTCAGGCTTTCTGCCCTTCTTTGTTCCTTAGACCGGAACAAGAGAAATTGCACCTACTATGCCCAGTAAGGTTCCCTCTGTACTTACGTCCACCGCTCCAGCCAGTGACGTAAGTTGGAGCAGTTGCTGGTCTGCTTTGGCGGCGACAGTAGAGGTGACACAGTGTCAAAGCAGCGCATCTCTAATTGGATAGTGGAAGCATCTCTATCGCATATGAGGCGCGTGGTCTTGCTACGCCTCTGGGCATAAGAGGGTGTGTGCTGTGGCAGGGTGGTCTACGCTGCACACTTGAATTCGATATTGCAGACTGGACACGCATTCCACCCCATCTTGCAGTGACGCTCGGGCTTGGATCTTTTGAACAGGCCATACCCTCAGTATGACGGAGTGAGTATTGTCATTCCTTCCGCATGAAGCTCACACAACGTTGAGTTCCCTTTGAAAGGAAACGTCTGGGTTACGCATGCAACCCTGTTCCCTAAGAAGGGAATGAGACATTGCGTAGCTTTGTCATACTAGGGCATGCCTGTGAATTCCCTCTTCGCTTCAGATAATAGAGGCTGATGGCGTGGTTCACAGTGCCGTTTTTATAATCACGCAACACACTTAATTGCCACATAACCTGACCATGGCAGGCCTATAAATAGGCGTGATTTCAGACAAGCTTCATATACCAGCCACGCGTGAGGGCATTTCCCACAGCATGAAGCTCACGCAACATCTCATTCCCTTCTCAGGGAACACGGTTACATGTGTAACCCAGACCATTTGAGTCTAGAGTTTTGAAAAATTATATCAAGGTTCTGAAATTACTGCTAAAGTCACTGTAAGAAACTATAAGTAGCCTTATTAAAATGCAAATGTTTAAATGTAATGTTTAAAATGAGATAAAGACACATTTACCTCCTTACCAAACTCAGGAAGATATTCCAGAGAGCAAAATTTGTCTAAATAAATAAATAAATAAATCAATTTAAAAAACTGTCTGACTAAAGAAGCACTCACAAAAGGAACTCACTAAAGTTCAGTGTATGTGTGTGTATGTGTGTGTGTGTGCGTGTGCATGTGTGTACGAGCAGTGAGTGAAAATGGAGACAAATCAATATAAATGATGGGGAGAAGTGGCTATCATTCAGGGGGGAAACAGGTGCAATATCTCTCCCAGATAAGGGAACATCCATCAAAGCCAGACCTTAATTTGAGATGTTTAGGCTCCCTTCTGCTGATTGTCTCTCTGTCTGTGTGTGTGTGTGTGTGTGCGCAGGTGCGTGTGTTTACATGTGTGTGTGAGAGAGAGGTGAAAAGAAATAGAGCAATACAAGTTAATTGAGAAGGCGTGTGAGTATTGCAGCAGTTTAAGAGTGCTGTGTTGAATGAGTAAATAAAGGGAGGAATCGAAGACATGACTTAGGAGTAAAGAGGTATGAAAGTCATACATTCTGTCATGATATTCTTTTCAAACTTAGGAGCAAACAGGTGTGAAAGTCATCGATTATGTCATTATCTCCTTTATTAAAAAGGATGTAACAATAATAATCAGTGACAGAAATCATAACAGGACAGTGATCTAATCGTTATACACATGCTCACACACACTCTGGACTTTTAGAGCTTATCAGTGTTCAGAGGATTCACTTTATTGGGTTGTTTAAATTTTAAATAGCCTAAGGTAAAGTGAGTTGCAGCACGCCAAATAATCTTAACTATCGATTGGATTCGGATGATTTGAGAGGACTAATGTGGCATTGGGTGCAAACCAACTCCTGTAACTTTAGCTACCAAAAGGAAACATTTTCACTCCTTTATCTATCTATCTATCTATCTATCTATGGTGGGGTATCAGATTTTCCATTACTTGTGGGAATATGACATTTGGTCCCTATCAAAATTGTTTTTTTTAATGCCCGTCCCCCAAACCACACACACAGTTCAACAGTTCATTGCAAACACATACTGCTCGCAGACACACATTAAGACAGTTAAAAGCTGTCTAACTGCCATCATCACTTTGTGAGCCAGAAAGTGAGACACTCTATCCTGACATTAAAATGGGCAGGTACATTAAAATGGGCAGGTTAGACTACAGTGCAATTCTCCTAAAGCAGCTCATGCCTCATTCATCTGTTCATTCAAATCCATAATGGAACTTCATCATTGCTACATTGTCTTTTGGGGACATCTCCCTTGACGTAGTATGTATTGAGCTACTGTCCACACTCTGAAAGAATTTTTTCGTGCGCTGCAGATAAGCAGCTGAACTTTTGTTCTTAATAAGAAAGCAGAGTGGTGATTTTTTTTTTTCTGAGAAGGTGTGCAGAAATACATTCTTTTCATAAGTAATGTGTGGCGTGTTTAGTAATATAGCATGTCATAGCTTTAACTTTCAGAAATGACATAGAAAAAAATCTGTTATGTAATGAAAAGATCTTTGGATTGTTTTTCTGTAAGGGAAATTATATATATATATATATGATAAAGTGTTAAAAAAGTTGACTGTCATAATATCTGATTTTGCTTTATCACACGAATGAAGTTCGCCATATTCGGCCAACTAGCCAATCTACATAAATGGTTCATATGAGTTTTTCCTGTGTAAATTTTTTGGCATGTGTCAGGCTTGTGAAATTGATTTTCAAACATTTCCAAAAGGGAAAATGATAAATAAATAAGTAAATAAAATTATTTATTTATCTTCACTAACCATCCTGGTTATGGTGTCTGTGCATTCTATCCTGGGAAGACTTAGTGTGAGGTGGGAATTTACTCTGAATGGTACACCAGTCCATCATAACTCACCATGCACACATACACATTCACACCTAGAGGCAATATTTAGAGCAGACAGTCCACCTACTAGTATGTTTTGGACAGTGTGGACACAGAGAACATCAGCACACACAGTAACCTGAGCTCAGGATATAACCATATTTACCCATCCTAAAAAACGAATAAAAATAAAACAAATCATCCACCCCTGTCATTTAAACTCACTATACCCCCATATATATATATATATATATATATATATATACACATACATACATATATACATACTATATGTATGAGTCAAGACAAAAGAGCTTCAAAACAGAAAAAATTAATTTTATTTGTACAATCATTGTGACTTTTTTACACATTTGTGTGCCATTATTCTAAATGTCAGTTTTGTACTTCAGAATTTTAGTCCTCCATTACTATGTATTGTCTGCTCTGGTTTACACATTATGATAAAATTAAGAGTGGAATTTATCATTTAATACTTGTGCAAGTTAATCATTTTCTATGTAACGAACAGCCTTCAGACAGCAAAAAGACATTTTTTTGTATTTTACCCATATCTGATTATCAATCTGATGCTGCTTCTCTCCCTGGCACAGACCCTCTTCAACACTGCACTCTCTCTGCCTTGGATGCCCAAATGAGTTCTGATGAGCAAAAGAGAGAAGGGATACAGTCACTAACTGACAGAGAGAGCGAGTGTCAAAGGATGGAGGGAATGCTACTTCTCCTACTCCTGAGTCTCGTCGTTCCCATGTGCTTTCAGCTGATTAGTCATCAGAGCACCCAGTGGGAAAATCAGAGAATCTTTTTGTCTCCTTTTTTCTTTGGCTTTTTTCTTTATCTGATCCTTTTGTGTACACCAATGGTCAAAGGAGACCTGCTCATTAAGGTGTGTGCTTCTACAGTCAGTCCAGGGAATATGTGCTCTTATTTTCTGTACTAGTCCTGCATTAGTTTCAGCAGGGAGATGAAGAACATCAGGTTACTGATCCTACTGAGGAAAATGGCTCAGGACTTAACTGTGTTTGTAAAAACAAAGGACTAATGTGAGCAGAAATAATTACATTTCTTAATTTTCTAAATTAGGCATTATTGCTTCTTTATTTTTTAATTATTGCTAATGTCTGATTTGACCTTATAAAATACCTTACTCTGTGTTCTGACCATTATTACGTCTAGGAGTGATGCTTATATAAAAGTCCACCAAAGAGCCACTGACACTCAGACTAATGCACTATGCTAGGGGTAAAATAACAGATGTATACTGCAGGGGAGAAAATTCTAGGTTGCCAGCATTACATAATTAAATTTAATGACACTTAATACTACCACACATTCAATTCGCTGTGCAACATTAGTAATAGCTTAAATGCATAGTACTTACATTTGGACTTCTCTGCAAGACTAAAATATTTATAACTAATAGACACATCAGCTCTAATGTGGTCTCACACTTGCAAACTGGTAACAATTTGACAAGAACATTTGTATTAAAGTTAAAAAGGGTGGCATGTGTACCATTCATACATTATCTTATCAAATCAAATCCAGCCACATTCTCCTTTTGTGTAAAATATACAGAAACAGCTGTGATGGGTTTCTGTTCTTAGGAAAGTGACATTTATAGAACAGGCATCCTGTGTGGATTTCCCATGTCAATATAGTAAGTAAGTAAATCTTTATTGTCCCTTGAAAGGGCAATTTCCATTGCAGCATCTAGTGACCAAATTAGGACAAAGACAAAAACCACAACCTTAAAACCAAAAAATACATACATAAAATACTACTACTACTACTAATATTATTATTATTATTATTATTATTATTATTATTATTATTAATAATAACAACACACACACACACACACATACATGCATACATACACACATTCACCTATACCTTCAAATCCATACTTTAGATAAACATTAACAGCTGACACAGCATTTGCAATAAAAGAAGCTCTCACAGTCTGTAAACTTTGGAGCTCTGTATTACCGATGTGAAGGAAGGATTTCAAATTCAGAGTAAAGGATGTGAGTGGGATTGTTTAGTATAGTCAGTGCCTTCTTAAGAATCTGTTTTTCACAATATCACAATATACTGTAATGAAGGTATTTGTCTACCTGTTAAAATGTGTTCAGCATCAATCTGTAGGCATGTGTTTCAAATTCAAAATGTGCTGTCAACAGCCACCTGCCCAGCAGTAATGTGATATTATCCCTGCCCTGGAATCATGGGAAGTTGTTTGTTACACCTTCTGGCAGCTTTAAAAGGCATCGTGTTGTGAATTCACAGTCAGTATCTCTATATATATATTAAATGGTTTATCAGGCTCAGAAGCAAGAGCATCTGCCTCCCTAATACACAGGGGAACAGAACAAAGCATATATGATCCCATACTCTGTCTACACTGTATGTATGTCACTAATGGGTAATCTCACCTCACAGTAGGTGGTTTAATCCCTCTATAATGTCAAAGATCATAATCTTTGTAATGCTATCCTACACAATACTGTATATACACAATGGATACATAAAAAAAAGTATACACACCCCTGGTAAAATGGCAGGGTTTTGTGATGACAAAATTAAAGATATCAAAGATAAATAATGGCAGAACTTTTTCCATACTCAATGTGAAATAACAGCATATAAAAAATAAGTGAAAACAATAAGAAACATTTTAGGGGAAAGTAGGAAAACTAAAGCTAAAGTAATACTTTGTTGAAGCACCATTTGATTTTATTATACCACTCAGTCTTTTTGGGTAGGGATCTATCAGCATGGCACATTTTGACTGAATATTTTCCCAGTCTTTCTTCCAAAACATTTTAGATCCGTCAAATCGTGAGGGCATCTCCTGTGCACAGCCCGCTTAAGGTCACCCCACTGATTTTTAGTTGGATTCAGGTCTGGGCTCTGTCGAGGTCATTCAAAAACATTGATCTTCTTTTGGTTAAGCCATTCCTTTGTTGATTTGGACGTATGTTTTGGGTCATTGTCGTGCTGAAATGTGAAATTCTTACTAGCTTAATAACAGACATCTGAATGTTTTGCACTAAAATTGACTGGTATTTGTAGCTATCCATTATTCCCCCCAACTTGATAAAAGCCCCAGTTCAAAGCATGATGCTGCCACCACCATGATTCATTGTGTTATTGTGAAATGTCATTCTTTTGATGTGCTTTTTGTGGCAAACATACCTTTTGAAATTATGTTATTATTATACCTTTTGGAATTGGTCTCGTCAGACCAATTTTGCCACATGTTTTGGGGTGACTGAGTTGGGCTTGGATACTTTTTGTGAGAAATGGCTTCCGTCTAGCCACTCTACCCATAGCCCAGACATGTGAAGAATATGAGAGACTGCTGTCACATGTAGAGAGTAATAAGTACTTGTTAGATATGCATGCAGCTCCTTTAATGTTGCTGTAGGTCTCTTTGCAGACTCCCTGGTAAGTTTTATTCTATGGTGCATCAAATGTTTTGGAAATTTTTTTATACTCCTCTCCTAATCAATTCCTTTCCACTTTCTTTTCTGCTTAAGCTCAAATATAATTTCATCGATGGCAGCTGTATGATAATTACTTTTGAACATGAGACTGAATGTGATTGTTGAGAAGGGTGTGTAGAGTGTGTGTGTGTGTATATATATATATATATATATATATACACACACACACACACACACACACACACACACACATACACAGGTTGTCCCAAAAGTCTCCATACATAGGAGATGCTTGCCAGCACCACATCGGTCAGTGAATGTTCATGGAGGTCCACAACACTTCCAGTCTTTTTTTTTTAAATTTGTTAACAAGTCTGGCAGCAGTGTCATGTGTGATGTGCTTGGCATGTTTCCTGTTAAAGTCCATCGCAACCTTGCGACAGCTTCCTGATCCAACCAGCAGAATGATTTCAAGATGTACTTATTTTGTCAAAGGCATTCTTAAAGAGAGGCTATCTGAAAAATCTAAAATATAAACTAAATATGAAACATTTTGAAAGACATTTTGCTATAAAAAAATGCATTTCTTTTATGTGTGAAGAATTTTGGGACATATGTCCTAAATGCTTTCTTTTTTTATATATATATAGTTTTACAGAAGGGTCCCCATAAAGCAACAAGCAAAGAATACTAAAGGGTTCTGGATCTGACTTTATTTACATTCTAAAAGTGTATGCATGTGCCAATACAGAACATTCTCTTGCTGAATACTGCAATATCGGCATTAATGTTCATTGTTATGTTTGACATGATTGACTCATCTCCGCTGAGAATCTATTATCATCTGTACACACTCTCATATGAATCATCCACTTGTGGTCCCCAGCACTGTCATAAATTTTTCGTCTTTTCCAGAATCACTTAAAAAGGCCCAAATTCTTATAATACCAGCATCTGAACCTCTGTTTTGAACAATTAGCAGCACAGACCAACAAAAAAGCACACATGCTTTTATATGTAAATGTCTAATGTGTACATTGAAAAGGGAATGATAAAGCTTGCACACCAAGTGCACACTCACATCTACACACAGTTTCTGAAACTGCATATGGTGTTGAGTAGTAATCAGAGCCCTGTGACTTCAGTCATTCCATCTGTGCTGTGTGGAGTTCACTTTTATCTCATCCTTTAATGTCAAGCCAGAAAAACAACCATATATCAGCAGAATTACCTCTTGTAATGTACCTCTGTGCCCACTGTATTACAGACACACACACACACCTGCACACTCTCTTTCTCTTCCAAATTAGGGAAAATAAATGTGTTACTTCCAAGAGCACAAGGACTGATTGCTGAACTGTGCAAAGTGCCCTGGGCTTATCAGATAGAGAAGGATAAAAAAGTAAGTGCATCTCCCTGCTAGTGGGCCAAACTTAAGCTGAGCATGGGTAATCAGGTGCCACAACAAGGTTTTCCAAGAGTTAGAAGCTTTATTTTTAAAAAAAAAATAATAATAATTTCTCTCTTCACTCTTAGCACTCCTCTGACCTCAATATCTGTTCAGTGAATTCATTACTGCTCCCCTGAAAAAGCTAACGTCAGCAAACACACACTCACAAGAATGCGCACACACACAGCGCAAAGAGCAATAGAGACGAAAAAGATTGACGTACCTTAATTGTGTCCTTTGCCAGCAGAATCAAAATATCAGATGGAGATACTTCACATGGGTAAAATCCAAACCCTTCACAAACTCTCCCCTTTCATCTGTCCTTGTCAAACCCTTCGGGTTTGCTCTTCACCTTCCTCTTCTCCCTCCTCTTTGAGTCCTTTTAGCTCTCATCTACTCTGTGTTTACCCTGCTCGCTGCCTGGCTTGTACGCTCATCGCACACTGCACATAATCAGGAAGTGAGGCGCGTGCCGCTGCTGAGAGTAGGGGAAAAAAAAGAAAAAGGCAGATGAAGAAGGAAAAAGCAAAGGGGGTGGGGGAGAGAGAGAGAGAGAGAGAGAGAGAGAGAGAGAGAGAGAGAGATTGGATGTGCCTGCACTTTTGGAACGCTGTGAAAAAGATGGTGGTAAAGCAAAACAGAGGGAGCACTTGTGTCCAGCTAGTCTTAGAGACAGGGTGGGAGAGGAGGAGCACTTTGCTGAGCTGCACTTGCGTCTGTGGTGTGAGTGATTAGTATGAGTGTAACCTGTGTCAGGTCCCCAGAGTGAAGGATCTTCATCAACCAGATTAAAGAGACAGAACAGCCACCCCTCTACACACATCATCCTTTGTTCCCTCCCTCTACTCCTCCCCTCATCACTTGTTCCTTGTCCCCTGTGGAGAGGCATTGGTGTGCACTGTGGTCACATGGGATATTCTAATCGTCTCTGACACTCTGGCACATGGGGACTGCGACTCATTCACGCTGAGGCACTTGCACATGGCCCAAAAGGAGAATACATTTTAATTGTAAATAATGTGTACTGTATGTGTGCGTGTATTTTTGTAGAAAGGGTATATTATTAGAATGCAAAAAAAAGGGGGGGGGGGGAGTTGTATGTGTATGAGTGTATGCAATAATCCTAAAATTAAAAAAAAGCATGCTGCTGAACTGGGCCTAATTAGTATGGTGAGAAATACCGGATGACCTACTGTTTCCGCCGATATTTTGTAGTATGGAGGCAATGGACACTGCACTATCCCATAAGGCAACGGGACTGGTAGAGCAGAATCAAAAAAGTCGGAAAGCAGCTTGTCGGCTCTTTTGAAGTTGTAAGTCACATGTCAATGCCAACATTGCAGATGTAGTATGTTTGGATTGCATTCATAATACATGCATTTACTGATCAGTATGTACTGTATCAATGGCTGAGCAGTAGGTATTGTCACAGGACATGATTTCGTACACAGCCTACATGTTTCACACATTTGTCACATATGGGCTGTTCACATGTAATACATGTGTTTTTACTTTTACAAATGTGATTTTCTTGCATTTTTAATTGATTTTCAAGTTATTTTTTCATATGTTGAGTTGTGGAGGCATATGGAGTTATTTTCACGTGTGTTTCACATGCACTTACTTGAAGTCTCTAGCACTCCCACCATCTCTCAGGGTAGAACGAAGGCATGCATCAAGCTCTTCTCTGTTCTGGCACCAGTCATGGAATTTGACTCCCATCATCCACTGCAAATCACATGATCACAACACCTACATCACATGACTGTTTGCACCTAATTCATGTTTGTTTAATTATACATTTGTATTTAAGTTATGTCTTGGAAAGGACTTGGTGTCTAGCTTTGTCTTTTGTTATCGTTGTCTATCATTGTAGCCTAATTCATGTCATGTTCATGTTCGTTACTCATTGTTTTGTTTCATGGTCTTTATCTTTTGTGTGTTTTCAATTGTAATAAACTAAATCTACTCTTGCATTTGCTTCCTCTACCATTCTGTGACAGCACCTAGGTGGTCGAATGAACTTCCCATAGATGTCCAAACAGCCGAGTGACTGATTGTTTTCACACAACTAAAGACTTACTTCTTCATGGAGTACTTAAATCAACACTCTTTATTAAAAATATATTTTTAAAAATATTTCTGCTAAATGCAATAAATGTCAATGTAAGTCACATGTACAATTTCATGACATAACATGATAAAAATTACATCACATTTTTCATATGATCACATAGTAGTCACAGAATCACATGTAAAAAACAAACAAACAAACAAAACATGAAATTCATAACTTGGCTCAATTTATATAAAGTTTAATGCTAGGGTCAGAGCAGTATACAAGTTAACAGATTTTCTTACAGATTCCTTTCTACCTTCATTTATGTGAAACCAAACAAAATCCAACTATCATACCCTTGACTGAATTTCTTACGAGACCAGATTTCTTGTAAAAGTTACCGGGATTAATGTTATGTTTATACTATTTCTTAGGACTTCATTCATTTGAAATTGATAAACATTTTCTTTCTGGGAATATCTAAGGCACTGTTCAGTAGAATGCAGACCCTTATTAATGCTGACCTACTTTAGAGCAATCGTGATGTACTACAGTGCCAGAATCTTGCTGTTTTTAAACATGGGGATGGATACTCACACACAGATGGCTGTCACTCAAGCTGACTCATTGCATCAACTTGACAATGACTGGATCCAAAGTTACAGGTTGTTTGGATCCAGAGTTCAGTGGCAGCTTGTTTGAACCCAGGCAAGTGTCTTCCTTGCTATTGTCAGAAATGAGTAGGATGGTGAGCTGTAACCTTTAGGAAGAGGGCCTGTCCTGGTGAGGAAGAGTGTGCCATGACATGCATCAATCATCTAAAAGGTTACTGGAGTCTTATTTTCTCACTCAACAATTTTCAACATCTTGTGCCAGCCGAATAGGATGTGTGCATGTCCTCTGGTTTATCTAGGCAATCTTACTGTACTTATACTGTACTTATACTGTACCACATCAGTTACCTTATTTTATTCATTAAAACACACACT
This sequence comes from Ictalurus furcatus, assembly GCF_023375685.1. Taxonomy (NCBI): domain Eukaryota; kingdom Metazoa; phylum Chordata; class Actinopteri; order Siluriformes; family Ictaluridae; genus Ictalurus; species Ictalurus furcatus. The sequence goes on from NC_071267.1 coordinate 18,539,691, forward strand.
TCAGAATAGTCACTAAATGTTACTTAACATTGTGCATTATTATTTAGAACAAAATTTCAACTAAAATCTACCACATGCGAAAGCCTAAAAAAAAAGTAATTAAATTGCAATCATGCAGACATGCGCATTAATCACAGCCTATGCTTAGGAAAGCCTGCAGGAAATCGGTTCTCTCTGATTTAGTTTTTCACTTGTTTTTTTGGGAAGTACATTAGACATTAACTTTCATGACTTGACTTGAGTATGATTATTTAATGTAAGAGACATTTTGCCTCTGTGACAAAAAATATAGTTATAATTTATTTGCAAATGCTAATTAATTGATTGTGGCTAAGCTAACACAGACTTGCCAGTGGATGCCAATTGCCATCCTTTAGTCACTAGTGGGTTACCCTAGTAAATAGTGTAGGGACATTAACAACTTCCTCTAGTACTTTGCTTTGCAGATCAAGCATAGAATCAAGCACAGTTGTATATACTTCTAAAATATATTTCTAAGGAGTCATTGTAACAGTGAGCTACTATATTTATAAAATATAACTAATTTAGTCATATCTATGTAGCAATCTACTGCTCATTAGCCTACTGATATAACTAGTAATATTAGTAATAAAGCAGACATGCCTATCTAAAAACTTTCACAGTATGGTTGATATGTATATTAATAACGGTAGAGCTAGCACTGATGAGTGTTAATTGCAAATATATGTAGCTACATTATCTTGTAAATAGAAAAGATTAATATTTTTAGAGTTAGTTTAGTCCGTATCGGTGTCATAGTCACAGGCCATGTTTAAAGTTAGTTCGCGCTGGATTATCCGCTTCCAGTCCCTCGTCATAGTTCATTTCTTGTTTTGTTTACCGACCCTGTTTTCCGAGACCACGACCTAGATTCCTGCCTTGCCCCGTGTATGCCTGTTTGCCAATCGCCTGACCTCTTGCATGTTTGTGGATTACGTTTTGGATCACGTTTTGGATTTGTCTGCCTGTCTCTCTTTCAAATAAACAACTGTCCATCCTACACTTGCATCCATCCTATCTCTGCTCTGTCACGATTCGTGACAGAATCTTCTGCCCAAACATGGATGCAGCAGGAGAACGGAGAAGACGCAGAACCCGGAAGTCGACGCCAACCGTCCCCGCTATGGACTCAGTCCACTTCCCACAATGGACATTTATGGAGCTTCCTGATCCATTTGATGGATTTTTCGGTGCCCCAGAATATTTCCTGGTAGACTGTCAATTCTATTTCTCCAGCCTGTCAGACCCTAAGCCAGAGGAGAAGCACTGGCTCCGATTCATGTGGTCCCGGTTCTTTGGACCGGCCCGTCAATGGGTGCAGCTCAAACTGGATAAGCACTGTAGGAACCTGGACAGTGTAGAACAGTTTGTGGGGGAATTCATGATGTGATTCGGGAGTCCGGAGGCGAAGGACGAGCTAGAACAACTTCTCAGGGGGGTAAGTCTGGCAGGCGAACCTGCCCTGCCGTTTACCCACTACTACAGGCAACTTCATGCAGAGCTCAACTCTGAAATCCAAGTCAAGTCTCAAGTCCCTAAGGTCCAAGCCCAAGTCAAGCCTCCAGGCTCTGAAGCCCAAGTCAAGCCTCCAGGCTCTGAAGCCCAAGTCAAGCCTCAAGTCCCTGAGATCCAAGTCAAGCCTCAAGTCCCTGAGATCCAAGTCAAGCCTCCAGTCTCTGACGTCCGAGCCAAGCCTCCCGTCCCTGAGGTCCAAGCCAAGTCTCATGTCCCTGAGCTCACGTCCAAGCCTGCTGATCCAGTTGACCAAGCTCTGCTAATATCTCAGCCTAATGACCAAATGCTGCTCACGCCCAAGTCTACCGACCCGGTCGCCCAAGTTCAGCCCACGCCCAAGACTACTGACACGCACAGCCAAGTTCTGCTCACGCCACAGCCTGCTGACACGCACAGCCAAGTTCTGCTCGCGCCCCAGTCTGCGGACACGCACAGCCAAGTTCCGCTCGCGCCCGAGTCTGCGGACACGGCCAGCCAAGCTCCGCCCGCGCCCGAGTCTGCGGACACGGCCAGCCAAGCTCCACCCGCGCCCGAGTCTGCGGACACGGCCAGCCAAGCTCCGCCCGCGCCCGAGTCTGCGGACACGGCCAGCCAAGCTCCGCCCATGCCCGCCCATGCCCAAGGTTCGCCTGGTGACCTCAGAGCCTCAGCCCGCCTGTTCAGCTGAGGACGTCGCTCAGCCCGCCTGTTCAGCTGAGGTCGTCGCTCAGCCCACCTGTTCAGCTGAGGTCGTCGCTCAGCCCGCCTGTTCAGCTGAGGTCGTCGCTCAGCCCGCCTGTTCAGCTGAGGACGTCGCTCAGCCCGCCTGTTCAGCTGAGGTCGTCGCTCAGCCCCCCTGTTCAGCTGAGGTCGTCGCTCAGCCCGCCTGTTCAGCTGAGGTCGTCGCTCAGCCCCCCTGTTCAGCTGAGGTCGTCGCTCAGTCTTCCTGCTCCATGGCAAACGTCGTTCCCTCCTACTGCTTCGAGGAGACCCACGCTCCTCTCCCTGGCCGCACGGAGACCCACGCTCCTCTCCCTGGCCTTACAGGGGACTTCGCTCTGCCTTCCAGTTCAGCTGGGGTCGTCGCTCCGCTTTCATGCTCCGCCGAGGACTTCGCTCAGCCTACCTGCCCGGCTGTGGATGTCGCTCTGCCTTCATGCTCCGCCGAGGACTTCGCTCAGGCTGCCTGCCCGGCTGTGGATGTTGCTCTGCCTTCATGCTCCGCCGAGGATGTCGCTCTGCCTTCATGCTCCGCCGAGGACTTTGCTCAGCCTGCCTGCCCAGCTGTGGATGTCGCTCTGCTTCCCTGCTACGCCGAGGACATTGCTCCACTTCCCTGCGCCGCCAAGAACACCGTGCAGTTTCCTGGCTCTGCCTGGGACATTCAGTCCAGGGGGCCGGGTCCGCCAATTAAATGGGATGACTCATGGCACTCCGGGAGCAGTGCCTTTGGTGGGGGGTTCTGTCATGATTCCCCCTTGAAGCAGCGTGCTCTAAGCGCGAATGCGCGAGCACCTGCTTTTCCGTTGTTGACCGTAATGACATCTGGACACATGTGTTTTGTTTATGTTTCTGTCATGTCTCCTCCCTGTTCTGTCATTGGCTGGGATTTCACGTGGGTCTGTATTGCTCTCAGCTGCTAGCAGTTTAGACGCTGATTATGTCCACATATATACTGTGCGCCTCCCAGCACACAACGCGGAAGATTAATATTTTAGAGTTAGTTTAGTTCGTATCGTAGTCATAGTCACAGTCCATGTTTAAAGTTAGTTCGTGCTGGATTATCCGCTTCCAGTCCCTCGTCATAGTTCGTTTCTTGTTTTGTTTACCGACCCTGTTTTCTGTGACCACGACCTAGATTCCTGCCTTGCCCCGTGTATGCCTGTTTGCCAATCGCCTGACCTCTTGCATGTTTGTGGATTACATTTTGGATCACATTTTGGATTTGTCTGCCTGTCTCTCTTTCAAATAAACAACTGTTCATCCTGAACTTGCATCCATCCTATCTCTGCTCCGTCACGATTCGTGACAGATGTGCATATTGAGTAGGTTAGTCTGTTTCTGCCACCTGCTATTTTGAATTCAGATTGGTTGATTGTTGTTTAGAATGAAGTTAGTATTAAACCTCTATTAGCTTCATAAGCATGATGGCCTGGTTTCGCAAGTTTTATGTTATTATCACAGATAATTTGTGAGTACTTGAGAGGTGTGACTCTAAGTGTTTATTTCCTCCACAGTTGGATTTCTGCTACACCAGACACTGGCACTAACAAGAGACTGGTGCTTGAGACTTGCCTGTTTAATGTATAAACTTAAACATCATTTAAAAGTATTGTTTTTTAAGTGTATTAGTGTGTTCTGATATGTATTAGTTTGAGCCTTAATGAAATATTGGCATAATTAACATTAATGCACATGAGTAATTAAAGTAGGATTAAGAGAATTAGATTTGAATTCTATTTAAATCTGTGTATTGGTTATGTTGGTCATAAGCTGGAAACAAATTCCATGTTGTCACGTATGGCACAGACAGAATCAAATGCAGGTACGGCAGTTTAATGCAACAACATGTCCAAAGGATAAGGCAGACGACAAAAATAAAAATAGGGATCCTCATTTCAGTAGCGATCGAGACAATATGGGAATTTATCACAGTAGAATTACTGGTGTTTTTAGCTCAGCTTCCCCTTCATTTCATTACTGTACCCAGAATATTGTTAGAGAGCTAGTATTGAGAGCTGAAAATAAAAGTCTTAGTAAGTCCATTTTACTTGCTGAAATCAGCAGCCTCGACAGGTTTAACGGTATAAGTGTGGCATCCTTGGGAAGAGGACCTAAGTATGCAATGTTCAAAATTTATAATATAAAAGTCTTGTACATTTGTGGTAACTAAATGGGAGCAGAGTTGCTGGGTAGTTATGAGAGCTGCAACAACTAATCAATAAAATTGCTAATTATCGATTATGAAAATCGTTGTCAACGAATCTCATTATCGATTATTTGGTCTGCGCACGGTACATTTTCTCATTATGTTACTCCTGTTCCGAAAACACGCTTCTAGTGCTGTGTTTCCGTGGACCCTAGTGGTCAGTGGTGTATTTGCAGGGGGTCCGTAGGAAAGTTTTAAAAATGTTTAAATAATATTATATATTTTTTTGTTAAATGTATCAAAACATATTCAAATGAGATGTTTTGAAATTAATCAATTTGGTTATTAGCGTGGATTCACATATCACGTTAGCTGAGCTGACGATCTTTCATTGATATGTACAGTATCTCACAAAAGTGAGTACACCCCTCACATTTTTGTAAATATTTGATTTTATCTTTTCATGTGACAACACTGAAGAAATGACACTTTGCTACAATGTAAAGTAGTGATTGAAAAACTTGTATAACAGTGTAAATTTGCTGTCCCCTCAAAATAACTCAACACACAGCCATTAATGTCTAAACTGCTGGCAACAAAAGTGAGTACACTCTTAAGTGAAAATGTCCAAATTTGGCCCAAAGTGTCAATATTTTGTGTGGCCACCATTATTTTCCAGCACTGCCTTAACCCTCTTGGGCATGGAGTTCACCAGAGCTTCTCAGATTGCCACGGGAGTCCTCTTCCACTCCTCCATGATAACATCATGGAGCTGGTGGATGTTAGAGACCTTGTGCTCCTCCACCTTCCGTTTGAGGATGCCCCACAGATGCTCAATAGAGTTTAGGTCTGGAGACATGCTTGGCCAGTCCATCACATTCACCCTCAGCTTTTTTAGCAAGGCAGTGGTCATATTGGAGATGTGTTTGGGGTCGTTATCATGCTGGAATACTGCATACTGATCATGCTCTGCTTCAGTATATCACAGTACATGTTGGCATTCATGGTTCCCTCAATGAACTGTAGCTCCCCAGTGCCAGCAGCACTCATGCAGCCCCAGACCATGACACTCCCACCACCATGCCTGACTGTAGGGAAGACACACTTGTCTTTGTACTCCTCACCTGGTTGCCACCACACACGCTTGACACCACCTGAACCAAATAAGTTTATCTTGGTCTCATCAGACCACAGGACATGGTTCCAGTAATCCATGTCCTTAGTGTGCTTGTCTTCAACAAACTGTTTGTGGACTTTCTTGTGCATCATCTTTAGAATAGGCTTCCTTCTGGGACGACAGCCATGCAGACCAATTTGATGCGGTGTGCGGTATATGGTCTGAGCACTGACAGGCTGACCCCCCACCCCTTCAACCTCTGCAGCAATGCTGGCAGCACTCGTACGTCTATTTCCCAAAGACAACCTCTGGATATGACGCTGAGCATGTGCACTCAACTTCTTTGGTCGACCATGGTGAGGCCTGTTCTGAGTGGAACCTGTCCTGTTAAACCGCTGTATGGTCTTGGCCACCGTGCTGCAGCTCAGTGTCAGGGTCTTGGCAATCTTCTAATAGCCTAGGCCATCTTTATGTAGAGCAACAATTCTTTTTTTCAGATCCTCAGAGAGTTCTTTGCCATGAGGTGCCATGTTGAATTTCCAGTGACCAGTTTGAGGGCGTGTGAGAGCGATGACACCAAATTTAACACACCTGCTCCCCATTCACACCTGAGACCTTGTAACACTAACAAGTCACATGACACCAGGAAGGGAAAATGGCTAATTGGGCCAAATTTGGACATTTTCACTTAGGGGTGTACTCACTTTTGTTTCCAATGGTTTAGACATTAATGGCTGTGTGTTGAGTTATTTTGAGGGGACAGCAAATTTACACTGTTACACAAGCTGTACACTCACTACTTTACATTGTAGCAAAGTGTCATTTCTTCAGTGTTGTCACATTAAAAGATAGAATCAAATATTTACAGAAATGTGAGGGGTGTACTCACTTTTGTGAGATACTGTATGTAATTGAACCTGGTATTTGTACCAATGGTATCTGAACCAATCTCTGGGGAATGACAAGTTCTACCAATCAACCAGGGATTGCTAGGACTGTAGAATTCAGTGCTGTTTGTGCATCCATAAAAAGTAATGCACAAACAATAATATATATAGTGCATCCAGAAAGTATTCACAGCGCTTCACTTTTCCCACATTTTGTTATGCTACAGCCTTATTCTAAAATGGATTAAATTCATTATTTTCTTCTAAATTCTACAAACAATTCCCCATAATGACAACATGAAAGAAGTTTGTTTGAAATCTTTGCAAATTTATTATAAAATAAAAAACAAAAAAAAGCACATTTACATAACTATTCACAGCCTTTGCCATGACACTCAAAATTGAGCTCAGGTGCATCCTGTTTCCACTGATCATCCTTGAGATGTTTCTACAACTTGATTGGAGTCCACTTGTGGTAAATTCAGTTGATTGGACATGATTTGGAAAGGCACACACCTGTCTGTATAAGATCCCACAGTTAACAATGCATGTCAGAGCACAAACCAAGCCATGAAGTCCAAGGAATTGTCTGGAGACCTCAGAGACAGGATTGTATCGAGGCACAGATCTGGGGAAGGGTACAGAAACATTTATGCAGCATTGAAGGTCCCAATGAGCACAGTGGCCTCCATCATCCGTAAATGGAAGAAGTCTGGAACCCGCAGGACTCTTCCTAGAGCTGGCCGCCCGGCCAAACTGAGCAATCGGGGGAGAAGGGCCTTAGTTGGGGAGGTGACCAAAAACCCCATGGTCACTCTGACAGAGCTCCAGCGTGTCTCTGTGGAGAGAGGAGGACCTTCCTGAAGAACAACCATCTCTCCAGAACTCCATCAATCAGGCCTGTATGGTAGAGTGGCCAGACGGAACCCACTCCTTAGTAAAAGGCACATGACAGCCCACCTGGAGTTTGCCAAAAGGCACCTGAAGGACTCTCAGACCAAAGATTGAACAAAGATTGAACTCTTTGGCCTGAATGGCAAGCATCATGTCTGGAGGAAACCAGGCACCACTCATCACCTGGCCAATACCATCCCTACAGTGAAGCATGGTGATGGTGGAAGCATCATGCTGTGGGGATGTTTTTCAGCAGCAGGAACTGGGAGACTAATAAGGATCGAGGAAAACATGAATACAGCAATGTACAGAGACATCCTTGATGAAAACCTTCTCCAGAGCGCTCTGGACCTCAGACTGGGGTCTTCCAACAGGACAACAACCCTAAGCACACAGCCAAGATAATGAAGGAGTGGCTACAGGACAACTCTGTGAATGTCCTTGAGGGGCCCAGCCAGAGCCCAGACTTGAACCCAATTGAACATCTCTGGAGAGATCTGAAAATGGCTGTGCACCGACGCTCCCCATCCAACCTGATGGAGCTTGAGAGGTCCTGCAAAGAAGAATGGGAGAAACTGCCCAAAAATAGGTGTGCCAAGCTTGTAGCATCATTCTTAAAAAGACCTGAGGCTGTAATTGGTGCCAAAGGTGCTTCAACAAAGTATTGAGCAAAGGCTGTGAACACTTATGTAAATGTTTAATTTTTTGTTTTTTACTTTTAATAAATTTGCAAAGATTTCAAACAAACGTCTTTCATGTTGTCATTATGGGGTATTGTTTGTAGGATTTTCAGGAAAATAATGAATTTAATCCATTCTGGAATAAGGCTGTAACATAACAAAATGTGGAAAAAGTGAAGCGCTGTGAATACTTTCCGGATGCAGTATATATATATATATATATATATATATATATATATATATATATATATATATATATATATATATATATGTATTACTTTTTATAGATAAAAAAAAGCACGGAATTAAACTACTGTCCTAAATTAATAATATAGATTCTGATGTGTTTATTGGGTTCTTGTCTGGTTTATATAATTGGACAAACAGTTGTGTAACATTTTAGTCTTAAGTTTATATTCGTAACACTCGGTTTGTGGATTTTATTTTAAATAAATGGAAAAAATGGTACTGGAAGCCCCCCCCACTCCGATTTATCGATTAATCAAAAAAATAATCGGCCGTAGTAGTTGCAGCCCTAGTAATTACTTTAATCACATTACTTTTGCTTTCATTCATACTGTATTCTTTATTTCCAGAAATTACTAATTGTACTCTATTTCTAAATAAAGTTCTAAACTCTTTTTTGTTGGAACGAGCAAGTGGAAAAGTTCTCTCACTATTGTCTTTACAGTATAAGTAATTTTAAATGTGTGGTAAGCTTCTTGTGCTTAGTATTTCCCCAAAGTTGAAAAATGTCGGAATTAAGTTTGTGGATTAAACCTCAGCAATTAAAAAGAAGATCATGCTTTGAAATCATCCTTTAATTAAGTTGTTTAGCCTTTGCTTGAAGTTAACACCTTGAGCTGGGTATTCATAATAACTTTTAATGAAATAACATTAGCTCATCCTTTTCAAGACAATTCAATAAATAAAAAACTAAAATTGTCAGTATTAACTAAGGTAACTGACTATAAGCTATGTGTTTTGACAGCAGAAACATAAATAAGCCATGATGACTGTAAAATAGATTATATAGTTGTACAATTTGAGTCATTTGTTAGATTTATTTTGTTGTTGTTGTTATTATTATTATTATTATTAGTCATAGTAGTAGTAGTAGTAGTAGTAATAGTAGTAATAGTATGCTTTATTTATTTAGTTCCTTTTTTAAACTCAAGCTCAAACACATAAAAAAAATAAATAAATCTATGATGGAGATCAAAACAAAATAAGGCCAATATAAGTAGAACAAAATAAACAAGACTGACAAAACAAAGGAGAAAAAATAAAGCAGACATGAATCAGAATGACTAAATCTGATTGCATAGGGACAAATAAAGGGTCAAAATAAATGAAAAATAACCATAAACAAAATGACATGGATATTAGGATGGATAGCATGCCAAAACAAAACCAGAGTACATAGAGCAGGAGTAACCATACTTCTAAAAGAGACACTGTCCAAATCAGCATGGGGATTTAGGATATACTGGATCATTCAAGACAGCTTCAATTGCTTACCTATTTACTGACTATCAACTCAAACCCTAGTCCTATTACAACTTACAATTGAATTCATGTGGACTCTACTAAAACATTTTATGACATGTTGAAAGACAGATAAACATATGCTAATATTTTGAGAATCAGTTGATTCAGTGGTTCATGCCAAATGGATAATCACAAATAAATTGATACTAACTAGTTTAAAATGTTTTGGTGGTGCATACAAACAGAATGACAGCGTAACCTACCCAAGTACTATAGGAGATTCCTTTAGATTTTTTTTTTCTTTCTTTCTTTTTATTTAGGATGGATTGGATGATGCCATTAAAATTATTTGTTGTCAGTCATATCACTCTTCAATTAGACAAAGTTTATTTATCCGTAGTCTGTAGCTAGCTTGTTAAAATGTAAAACGAATTATATGAAGTTGTTATGGAGGCTATAATAAAATTTAATGCAGCTGAAGCATGAACCAGATGGTTGGATTATGTTCAATAAAGCTGATTTTAAGGGAGGTGGGTGTGTGGATTTGTGCATATTTCATTTGAAATGCCATTCACAGTTGATAGTTGATAAAATGTAGTCTAGCTGAAAAGGTGTCTATAATGATTCCATTAAAATTCATTTTGAACCTAAAGATGCTCCTGTGGACATCAAAAGATGTCATAATAACTTTCATTCGGGCTCCTGAGAGGACTGCTTTTGAACTTCTGACAAAGTCATTTAAAGGACATCTTTTAGACATGTCTCTGCTTAGTGCATATAGACTACACAGATCAAACATGCACATGATCCTAATCTTCTTAACTCAGCATATGTCTGTGTACCTGCTGATGTAGTGGAACCTTTAGTTATATAATCCACACACTTGTGGTAAAAAGTTGCTGTAAAATTAAAATAAAATAAAAAAGAAATAAAGAAAAAGGTTTATGCTTCAAGGGATTATCTAAAGTAGCAGACAGGTTACACTCAGACACACTCTGCTTTCTCTCTCTCTCTCCTATGTTTTGTAGTAAGAAGACAGGACTCATTTGTGGGAGTGTCATTAAAGAGAAAGCTAATCAAAGGGCCATCTTGTCTCCTGCAGTTCACAGATGGGGTGCAGGGGGGGGGACAGATCAACCTCATGTTCTCTACTTCTATTTTTTTTTACATGTTGGAAATTTCATTTTGAATATTCAATCAGCATTTGTGTGGTGACCCTTCACTACTACAATATGAAAGTCTGAATACTTACTGTATATAGTGGCAGGAGTGTGGTTACGCACCGGTTCGTCAGTGGAGGGTGGAGTTGGGAGTGTGAATAGTAAGGATGAACATGCACCTGTGGAGGATTGACTAACGCGTGCTCTGTGTTTTCAGTGAGCAGCGGTGAGAAGATGTCAAGCTGAACTGCACTGTGTATGGAAAATTAGCTGTTTAGATTGAGCTTTGCAGTCCTCACCATTATATGAAATGAAAGTTTAGATATTTAGATTAAGTTCCCTATATTCTCCACCAACTAAGTAGGAGAGACTAGGAGATCAGCTCAGAAGGGGAAATTTGGCTAATTTAGTTTTTCTGTTCAAGTATGCATCCAGTGGTAAATTGAAATTAGTGTATTTATTAATTATACATTAGATATTACCTCCGTGGCCACCGGCAATAATATCCTAGATATAGTGAAACATTATATTAAGAGCATGTAGCAAGATCAGTAATTCAAGGCAATAGACTTTGTAAACAAGAAGACATGTATCTTTAAAAACAGACAAGACTTTATTAAACTATTCTACTACACAGACACTAATCTAACACATAAACACACACACACACACATACGTAAACAGCGGTGAAAGTTACTTTTAACAGAGTGAATGAAGTTCCAAGTTTATAGCACAGTGTGTTATTTCACAGACCATGACCTGAAACATCAACTTATTAATCGCACGGTGGCTTAGTGGTTCGCACGTTTGCCTCACACCTCCAGGGGCGGGGGTTCGATTCCCACTGTGGCCCTGTGTGTGCGGAGTTTGCATGTTCTCCCCGTGTTATGGGGGTTTCCTCCGGGTACTCCGGTTTCCTCCCCCAGTCCAAAGACATGCATGGTAGGCTGATTGGCATGTCCAAAGTGTCCGTAGTGTATGAATAAGTGTGTGAATGTGTATGTGGTTGTGCCCTGTGATGGATTGCCACTCTGTCCTTTCCTTGTTATGTCGTGGTGTTGAGGGGATTCCCACGATGGTTATTTGTCAGTGGTCTGGTCAGTGTTTGAGTGGTGTCTCGGAAGACCAACCGGAATGATAAATGAAACGGCGTCTAGTATGAGGGAGGTTTGATGAGCTGGCGGAGGCTCTGGCTGGGTCTCTAAGCAGATGTGATGGGAAGCTGGAGACTTCCCACTGCCTCTTCTTATGATAAGATGAGATGAGAGCAAGAGCAAGCCAAGACACAAAAGAGATTGTTTCTTTGGTGTCATTGAATTTGAGCTTTTTCTGGCTAGTCCAGCCCTTTAAGTGTTCCCACCAATCAGAGATTCTCTTAGGGTGGGCTGTAAGCCATAAGCTCTGCCCATTATGTTAATCAGTCCATTGTCTCTGCAGATGGGTGTTTCCACACTTTCATAATGTGTGGATCAAACTTTGTTCCAAATACTTACATATACTTGAAATGACATTCTACATGAATTTCCTTACTCTTATCCATCAGAAAATCACTCAACAAACACATACGTACCACAAAAGACATATATTAACTGTTGTTAAGTACACTACTAATATTAAAACTCAATAATCATAGTAGTACTTCTATACTAATACATGCTATAAATAAATGGAACAATTAGTGGCAACTTAATGGTGGAAAATAGGAGAGTGCAGTTGTTTTAAAGATGTATAAATTTCACAGTCATTGCTTTTGTAGGCGAAATGGAGTACTCTGATTGTGAAATGTGTGAATGGGGGCTTTGGGTTGACCCTTTCCTGAAGGAGCAAAAGGTCTCATTTCAAAGGGGAATTTCCCCCCTCCTTTCTTCTTGGAGTTATCACTTTACTAGTGAGGATCTTTGGATTTGATCTGTTGAGTAAGCCATCTGGTTTTTGTGCTTGTTTGATTTAGCATTAAGAAGGCTCATAGATAACTAGGTTGTAGTAGGTGAGATAAAGAAATCAGGTCAGAAAAAGGTGTTTTCAGAGTCTGTGTCTTTTATGTTGTGAGCTGAACGCAGAGTCCAGGATAGGGTTGTTTCTCAACCTGCTTGTGGCATTCTGGAGGTTGATTTATGGTTTTACTGAAACATCCTGCAAGATGGCCACTCTGACAGAGACCGTTAGTGTTTACTCAATGGTGTGTTTGTCCCAGACTTGTTGGTACCAGTCTTGACAGCATCTTTAAACTATGGTTTGAGTGGTCGAGGGCTATCTACGTGGAATGTGGTTCATTGTCTTATCTCTCTCTGTAATACCTTCACTGCCTGGTTGTCTCTGAGGTTCTACATCTGTGTGTTTATGTTGGTGTCTCTTTGGTTGAGACCATAAGCCAGAAAGCACTGAAAAGTGGCAGGAAGAAAAACGTCAATAAAAGTCCTTTTGAGTTGTCCCAAGCCTGCCTCCAATGTATTCATTCTCATGCAAGCACAGGAGAGTGTCACAGCTACATGTTGTTCTGAACTGAATCACATATCTATTTTGTATCTCAACCAGAAGTAAAGTTCTAGCATTTTTCATATATTTTGAGAATTTATATATTATATTAGAATTGATTATTTGCATTTAGTTGTCCTCAATTATTCTGTTGTGAACTCCATATTATCTCAGTTGGGATGATTTTTACCTGATTTATCTTGAGCTGCAAGGCTATGGAAAATAAACATCCTGTCCTCCTACATTTGTAACCTATTAGGATACCACATTAGTGTGAGTTTGATTATAAGTTCATCATGTTAAACAGGCTAATCACTTAAGTATCATCCACATCAGTCTCTCTCTCAGATGCTGATATAAATGTCAGCCAATTAACAAACAAAAGCCTCATTATTGCTTTTTAATTGACTGGTCACTGCTTACATCAAGACAGAAATAATTCCTGATTATATGAGTGAGTTTTGTTCTGTTTGCTAAATTTCCATTTTATTCCCTGGTTCTCTGTGGGTTTCCTCTAGGTTTCATTCCACCTCCCAAAAATATGCCACTGTATTGACTATTCTAAGGGTGGTTTCACACTGGCAGATTAGTTCAAAACAGAGCACAGTTTGCATGAAAAATTGGTAATGTGAAAGCTATCATGTGGACCAGGAGGTGCACCACATTACCCGAACCTGAGACTATAGGCGGTGGTCTTATTCAGTTGTACTTGAGTCTGCACTTGTTCAAGAATTAAAATTACCTGCGCATGTGTTTTAGCCGATGATGACATCATTAGTTTCAACAACACACATGCACCATGAATGGCAGGGGAATGCTGTGGGACACAGAAGAGGCCCACTGCTGTGCATAATATATGCTGCGCATAATAGCACCAAATTAAAGACAAAAACAAAAATATGGTGAGTCGTATTGTGTTCTCCATGCCAGTTTGTGATGATGTAAGATGACCACAAATGCACTGGGGTTCGATAAAATAAAGCGAGTCTGAAACCAGACCAATGGTGTGGGGTGGTGGGTAGGAGGGGTTTGTGCCGGAAACAATCACACTCAAATTCTGGCTGCAGCAAACATGCTCAGTGTGAAAATCACCTAAATTGACCCTAAAATGTGTGTATACATGGTGCCCCGTGATGGACTGGGGTCCCAATGAGGTTTATTCCCTCCTTGTGCCCAGTATAGGCTCTGGATCCACCACAAACCTGACCAGGATAAAGCAGTTGCTGAATATGAATGAATTAATGAATGAATTAATTAATTCTATTAATTGTTATTAAGTCCAAAATTGTATCTGCAGTTAGATTTTACTGTGTTTAAACAGGTTTATGATATTTCTAAATGTACATTTTTATAAATGAATATCTAAAATCAATGGCAAGGCAGATTTGGAGGGACTAATAACAGTAACCTGCACTGAGAAATATCTAGCAAGTGTTCTTAAAATGTCATGAATTGGTCCCGATTTTAAATTAACAGGGGAGACATGGAGTGCTTACTTTGCCTGGCCTTGGCTGGCAGGCTCTGGAGTGACCAGTCTTGGTTGCTGAGCTTTTGTAATGTTCTTTGCTGTAAGGAAAATGTGATTAGGATTATCTAAAGCAGAGGTTCTCAAAAATGTCATGCAGATGAAGACAGCTGGATGAAGTTGCAAGCACTTTATTAACAGATACAAATTGTCATATTGCCCTGCGATGGATTGGAGCCCTGTCTGGGGTGTACCCCGCCTTGTGCCCGATGCTTCCTGGGATAGGCTCCAGGTTTCCCCGTGACCCTGAAGAAAGGATAAGTGGTATAGAAGATGGATGTATGGATGGAAATTGTCATATTTATGGCCTATTTATTTTTGAATTATGGAGGTTGGGATTAAACTGAATTCAATTGACCAGTAAAACTGTCTTATACAAACTCAATCATAAATATAATGAGATTGAAAATGGTAGGCTGTGATTTCCACCACTGTAGCAGCATTAAAAAATCAAGGACCCCTGTGTTACTTTTTCTTATTACTGAGGTGATTCCACCATCTTTTGTATCCTATTTCTTTTACTTGGAAATGCTGATATAGTGTACCTTTAAAATGATTTAGGTATATAATTGGACTGTATGTACATTTTAGAGTAAAGTTTTTAGGTAAAAAGCTACCTAATAAAGGTACAAAAGGTGTATGCTTGTAGTCAACTAAATACTATAACACTGGAACAGAATGGCCTTGAGAATCTCTATGTGTGTGTGTGTGTATGTGTGTGTGCGTGTGTGTGTGTGTGTGTGTGTGTGTGTGTGTGTGTGTGTGTGTGTGCATAGCTGTGCTATACTGACCATGGCAGATTTAGGAGAGTTAATATTGCCACTGTATGACAGAGAGAGTATATGTGATAAGTGATGAGAGATGACTGGTCTGCTGCAGAGTGTAAGAATGTGGAAAGTGCACCTGACAGTTTTGTACATGTGTTCAGATGAGTCTTGGGAGTTGTGGATGGGGAAAAAGAGAGACATGGAATGAACAGGAGAAGGGGGCACAGGGAGTGTGTTTGTGTGTGTGTGTGTGTGAGAGAGAGAGAGCGAGTGAGAGTGAGAGAGTGAGTGTTTATTGAATAACAAAACAGTGAATAATGCAGAGAGATCTGCATCCCTGTGTTTGTGTACCAGAGAACATGTGTGTGGATAGATAGATATTCATTAATTTATTGCCATATTCTTGGTAAATGGTCTGAATTTATATAGCGCTTTTTTAACCGTAGTGGTTCCAAAGCACTTTACACTGTCTCTCATTCACCCATTCACACACCAATGGTATCAGAGCTGCCATGCAAGGTACTAGCTTGCCATCGAGAGCATCTTGGGGTTCAGTGTCGTGCCCAAGGACACTTCGGCACGTGGAGTGTTTGGGTGGGGAATCGAACCGCTAACCCTACAATTATTTGACAACCCGCACTACCACCTGAGCCACAGCCACCCATATTCTTCTTGGAGTCAGCCAATCCTGAGCTCAAGACTAAACCTGAGACTCGAGCTTAGGACCGGATCAAAGACCTTGCTACCCATTAAGAAATATTGTAAATGATTAAATAAATAAATTAGTAAATAAATAAATACAGTGGGAAAAAAAAGTTACCCAACACATATCACCAATGTGAAAAACTAAATCCCCCTTTAGACTTAAAATCTGGTTGTGCCACCTTTAGCAGCAATAACTGTAACCAAACGCTTCTGATAACTGGAGATCAGTCTTTCACTTACTTCTAGGACTAGGACTTACTCCTATGCTTTGTATCATTGTCTTACTGCATAATCCATAAACTGCTTGAGTTTCAATTTACGCACTGAAGACTGGACATTCTCCTTTAAGATTTTCTGGTAGAGATCAGAGTTCATGTTTCCCTCAATTTTTGCAAGTTGCCCAGGCCCTAAAACAGCAAAGTATCACACTGCCACCAACATGTTTGACCGTAGGTATGGTTTTCTTTTTGTGGAATTCGGTTTTGGTTTATGCCAGATTTAACAGGACCCCTGTCTAACAAACAGTTCCACATTCGACTCATCAGTCCACAGAGCATTCTCCC